>NC_091443.1:60296843-60434343 GCF_964237555.1 Oryctolagus cuniculus
TGTGTATCTTTGTTGGTGAGATGCGTTTCTTGTAGGCAGGATATAGACAGGCTTTCTTTTTTAATCCATTCAGCCATTCTGTATCTTTTAAATGGAGATTTGAGGCCATTTACATTCAACTATTGATAAGTAATGACTTGGCCTCGCCATTTTCCCATAAATATTCCTATTGTTTACTTCAGATTTCCTTTGTACTTTTACTAGAAGATTTTTTGCCTTCACCTATTGCATAGTGACGACCATTTTTCTGTGTTTCTGTATATAGCTCATCCTTTTTTTTTTTTTTTTTTACATATGGTAGTTGTCTTTATTTATATATACTCCAAACATTATTTTGTGTACTAGATACATTACATTTTGTCAACTTAAGATAAATATGTACATATTTTTTTTTTGCTTTCAAACTTTTATTTAATGAATATAAATTTCCAAAGTACAGCTTATGGATTACAATGGCTTCCCCCCCATAACGTCCCTCCCACCCGCAACCCTCCCCTTTCCCACTCCCTCTCCCCTTCCATTCATGTCAAGATTCATTTTTGATTCTCTTTATATACAGAAGATCAGTTTAGCATACATTAAGTAAAGATTTCAACAGTTTGCTCCCACACAGAAACATAAAGTGAAAAATACTGTTTGAGTACTAGTTATAGCATTAAATCTGAATGTACAGCACACTAAGGACAAAGATCCTACATGAGGAGTAAGTGCACAGTGACTCCTGTTGTTGACTTAATAAATTGACACTCTTGTTTATGACCTCAGTAATCATATCTTTTGTAAGGCTGGATGAGTGGTGACAAATTCTTTCAATTTCTGTTTGCTATGGAGGTCTTTATCTCATCTTCATTCATAAATGAGAGCTTTGCAGGGTACAGTGTTCTGGGTGACAGCTTTTTTCTTGTAAGACTTGGAATATATTGGGCCATTTTCTTCTAGCTTGTAGCATTTCTGATGAGAATTCAGCATTGAATCTAACTGGAGATCCTTTCAAAGTAATCTGATATTTCTCTTGTGTATATTTTAGCATATTTTCTTTATGTTTTACTGTGGAGAGTTTGACTTCAATGTGTCTTTTCTGGTCATATCTATTAGGAGTTCTATGTGCTTCTTTTACTTGGATGTCCCTTTCTTGCTCCAAATTGGGGAAGTTTTCTATAATTATTTCACTAAAAAAGGCCTTCTAATACATTGTCTCCTTCCACACCTTCAGAAACTCCTTAGACCACCCATATGTTGGGTCATTTGACAGTATCCCATAAATCTCCAATACTATTTTTAATTCTTCTAAATTTTTTTGGTTTGACTGTAAAATTTCCAGTGATTTATCTCCTATCTCTCATTTTCATGGGAAACATTTTCATTCATGTCATGTTTAGATTTCTTTAATTCATGGATTTGCTTCTGATTACTTCTAAGTAATCCAATGATCAATTTTTTGAATTCCATTTCTAGCATTTCTTCAATTGCTTCACATTCTAGTATTGAAGTGCTGTGTTTCTTTGGGGGCATTACGTTGTCTTCCTTATTCTTGTTTCTTGAACTTCTGCATTTACTTGTAGGCATTTTTGGAGATACTTGTGAGCTTTTTTCCCCTCTCATGGCTTTTATCTTTGGACTACACCTCTGTGGCTTAGTGGAGTGTCTGTTCTTTCAGTGAATGCCTAGAGGTGTGTGCTGGGTGTGGCCAAGGAACTCTGTTTAGTGCTCCAGGGTAAGGTAAGTATACAAGGTTACACCCAAGTTGGGTGCAGGAAGTCTTCTTCTTCTTCTTTTAATCTGAGGGAAGGGTTTGAGTAGCTCTGTTGGCATAGTCTCACGTTCACCACCTCTCCTCCAAGGGGAATCAATGCCTCGGCATCAGCCACAGTGGGTGCAATATTCAAAAATGCTGCCACAAGAACCATAAAAAGGATCCATGCAGTCGTCAGTGTGAGCACAGATCCTGCAGCAATGACCCTCACCAGGCTATCATGGGACCCTGAGCATGTGGAGCTACCTACAGTGACTGCCCAAAGATGCAGCCACAGTGGTTTACAAAAAAAAAAAAACAAAACAAAAAACAAAACAAAACAAAAAAACAAAACCCAAAAAGCAAAAAAAAAAAAAAAACCAAAAAAACAAAAAACAAAAACAAAAGTAAACCTCCCACAGTCATGAGCCCCCAGCCCCTGTCAGTGCTCCCAGCCAGACTCAGGAGTCTCCTCTTAGCTGGCTGCTGGGCATGTGGACACAGCTGGTGCAGCTGTTAAGTCTGGTGTCTGCCCTCTCTCAGCCAGTTACTGGATGCTGGTGCTGGTTGATCAGGGAGAGAGAAAAGTGCCTCCTTGTTTTTTTGTTTTTTGTTTTTTGTTTTTTTTTTTTTGTCTAGTTTGGCAGGTACAATGTCCCTTACAGTCCAATCTAGACTCATGCCAAGCTATTTCTACAGCTTTATCACCAGTGGCTTGGGCTGCCTCAGTCTGGTCTCACCTCACCTTCCAAAGCTGGTGCTGAGGCTCTCAGCTGCTGTGATCCCGAGTTGTGCACGTCTACAGCCCCCATGTAGATTCACAGTGTTCCCCTAATTTGCACAGAGTTTCTTCTGCATTTTTTCCTAACTCTTTTTGCTTTTTAAACTATTTCCCCCTAGACTAGAGCAGTAAGCTTCCTCCTTATTCTACCATTTTGGAATCTTCCTCTACTGTGTTTTATCACATCAGTGGCTCACTCTCAATACTTTGAAAAATCTCTGGGAGAGGGCTGGCACTGTGGCTCACTTGGTTAATCCTCTGCCTGTGGTGCCGGCATCCTATATGGGTGCCGCGTTCTAGTCTTGAACTTTGACTGGTTCAGCGCTATTCAAAAATACACTTTCTGCTAAGCTCTAACTAAAGTCCCAATAGAGGCCACACACCTCATCTATTATACTGCAACTTTTCCAATGTGTAAAACGTGAAGTCACTTATGTGGGAGAGTGAACATTTCAGGACTCTTTGTTAACTGTACCTGTTTAATTAAAAACAGGTTGAATTAACCGACTAAAGGTGTAATTAAGGCTTCAGTTATATGTACATAGATTTGCAGATAATGATAATTATTTTCATTTAGAATGCTTCCAATAGTTCCCAGTCCTGTATTTTTGGTGTATGAATAATGATATAGGTGAGGTCTTACTTGATACATTTCATTTCAAAATGTACATGCAGTGGCCAGTTTTTTGGCATTGTGGGTAAAGCTGTAGCCTGCAATGCTGGCATCCCATATGTACAATGGTTCGGGGCTGGTCTGTTGCACTCTTGATCCAGCTCCCTGCTAATGGTTTGGGCAAAGCAGCAAAGGATCACCCAGAAGCTTGAGCCTCTGCTACCCATGTGGGAGACCTGGAAGAAGCTCCTGGCTCCTGGCTTCTGGCTGGTTAATCTGCTACCACTGCAGCCACTTAGGGAGTGAACCAGTGGATTAAAGACCTCTCTCTGTGACCCTGATTTTCAAATAAGTAAGTAAATAAAATAGAAGTGAAGAAGAAGCTAATTTTTATTTTTTAAAGTTTATTTATTTATTTGATATGCAGAGTTATAGGCAAAGAGAGAGAGATCTTCTATCTGCTGGTTCACTCCCCAGATGGCTGGAAATGTAGAGCTGGGTTGATCTGAAGCCAGGAGCCAGGAACTTCTTCCAGGTCTCCCACGTAAGTGCAGGGTCCCAAGTTCTTGGGCCATCGTCCATTGCTTTCCCAGGCCATTAGCAGAGAACTGGATCAGAAGAGGAGCAGCCAGGTACCCATAAGGGATGCCAGTGCTGCAGGTAGAGGTTTAACCTACTTATGCCACAATGCTAGCTCCTGATTTTTACTTTAAAAAAATATTTATTTTTTATTTGAAGTGCAGAGTTAAAGAAAAAGGGAGGGAGAGACAGAAGAGAATGAGATCTTCCATATGTTGGTTCATTCCCCAAATGGCCACTATGGAAAGGGCAGGGCGAGGCTGAAGCCAGGAGCCAGGAGCTTCTTCTTGGTTTCCCACATGGGTACAGGATCCCAAGCACTTGAGCTTCCAATGCTTTCTCAGGAGCATTATCAGGGAGCTGGATCAGAAGTGGATCAGCTGGGACTTGAACTGGTATTCATATGGGATGCCAGTGTCATGAGTTGCAGCTTAACTTGGTACACTGCAATGCCAGGCCCAAAACTGATTTTTGTTTTAATAAAAATCACACAGGGACAAGTGTCTTATTAATGCAGCTCAACTACTCAAAGTATAATCTGAAAAAGTTGGGCAAACCACTTCCTAATTTTAAAATGGCTTGCATAACCTTTTTATTTTTAAAGCATGTATTTTGTTGTTGTTGTTGGAAAACAGATACTATATGACTCATTCCAGATGAACAGTAAACAATTGACTGTGTCTGCCTAATTCCTGCTGATGTAGGCCACATTAAACAGAAAGAACAGTGCTAGAAAGGAGTATTCTTAAAATTGTGCTTAGAGGCACCTGTCTACTTCAGTAGGTGATGGGCAACTTGTAGTGGATTTTGTATGAAAGCCAGAGTTAACTGACCACATATTTACTGAAATGGTGTTCTAGCATCCCCTATAGATTCATCCCATGCATATGCATAGCTTTGCTGTTCATCCCTTAATCCAGCTCCACATAGGGATGGCTTTAATGACTTGTAAAGTCTCTTGTCATTTTGAGACTCAATTACTCAAATTCAGAGACTATAATTTAATTGAATCATTTCAATAAGAAATGATTTTCATCTAAATTTTAATTTAATACACTTCAATGAATTATACTGAGGTTATTACAGTATCCTTTCAACTTGAGCAATAAAAGCATTGCTATATTCACAAAGTAGGACAAAAATCTTTAGACATGGCTAGGTTCTTTGAAGTGGAAAGCATTCTTTTACCTACTTTTTTTTTTTTTTTCTGAGTGCACATCTATGCCATGTTTGGGCTAAGGATGAACTAATGTGAGGGAAATAGGGGCAATACATTGAGCTTTGTATAAAGTGAATAAGGGGTGGTGTGTCAAGTGTGTGACATTACCTGGGCAGTACCTAGCTGAAGCCTTTGGCAACCAACAATAAGTCACGAGCTGTATGCTGCAGTCTAGAGTATGCCTTTATCACAGGTGAGTTAAAGCAAAGAAACAATAATATTAGCATTCTATCTTTCAGATTGCTCAATCTTTGTCAACCCTTAATGAGGACTTTGTTCTGAAAAACTCAGAGAAAATTTTATAGGTCACAAATTCAAAGTAAAAGGGCAAATAAAATTCTAACAATCCCAATTTTCATAATAAAGTATAAGATTGTATTTCTGTTATGGTTGTGAGATTCCTTTTATTTTCCCATTGTGAGGCAAGGTACTTGCAGAACTTGGAGCTAAATTTTAAAAGAAAAAAACATTAATCAGATGCTAATTAGCATGTATCATTAAATGTTATAGAGTGGGACAGGAAGTCCTTCTCTTTACAAATGGCTCATTCCATTTCTCCTGCACTGTCAGATATTTGACCATTTTTCTCTCTCTGATTCAGTTCTTTGCTGTGCAGACTGCAAAATATAATAACTTCTAAGCAGTGTGTAAAACAAAGTGCTCAATTCACTTTATTAAAATATCCAATAATAATTGATTTAAAGGCAATAAAATGTGTTCATTAGAGGGTTTATATTCAAGAAATATTGAAAGTATACCTAAAACTGTCACTTTTATTGTGAATGAACAGGATAATATAATTTGAAAAGAGTGTGATCATACCAAAGATTTGTCCTGCAGCATTATCTGATAGCTCGTAAAGTGCTGAAATTTAATATGATGCTTTCAGTCAGTTTAATTGAAATTTAATTGCCACTTTGGGCAGAAGGTTTAGATCTGATCAATAAAATATTAAAGATTTTGTGCTTTCGCTTGGAACAGCTCCTTTAGTGATGCATCAAGAGGACCCTATATTTTCGGAAATATTTGTTTGCTATACTTCACATACTACTCGATATCACTATCTATTCTGAAAGTTTTAATGTGCTGTGCAGACAAATAGTGGAAATAATAAAGCAATAGTTGATCTATTTAATTACAACATGATGAAAGAAATAACGGTCACCTTCAGATTCATGAGAAAGGCATTAATGTAAAAGAGCAATAAATATTTTGAAATGTCAAACCTCAGAAAGACAGAGTCCAACTTGAGCTGGGTTGTAAATCAGACAAGCCAAGGACCTTGAAAAAAAGATGGTTCTTTGGTATTTTAGAAATAATTACTAATACAAAAAGGGTAATGATGAAACTATAAATTATGTTAAAAAGGGCCATTAGAGGAGGATTAGTTTATAAAGCTGAGAGATGGTTCTTAAAATTGTCCTGCTGGTTATTTCTACCTTTCATTTTATTCAGGAACCCCCTGCTCAATTATCTGATTATTAATAAAATAATTGATCACAACTTTACAGTTCAAACACTAAAGTCAAGTCAACTCTCCCCTTTTTAGGGAATCCCATGTGCTTTCCACATTACTTTTATTTAGGAAAGGAGAACACTGGTGATTTCTTAAAATATATGAACAGCAAACTGAAGAGCGACTTTAAGCTAAGTTATGACCCTACCAATATGTCTTAAAAATCATGATTTTTTTTCAAATTACTTTACTCCAAAGATGTATTTGATATTTCTGTAGCTTTAATCTTTTCCTAATTATTTGTGACATATTTCTTTCCCAATGGTCCTATATTACTTATAAAACTTTTCAATAGCTCCATGTTCAAGAAAATGTATATGTTTAGTCACTGGTTGCCAATGAGATTCTAAGTTCACTGGCATGGTGAGTTGTTTTAGTTGGTTCGGTACATCTCTAAGGTATATTTTCTGTTTATAACCATACTCAAACCTGATTGGTTATCTGCAATGACCACAGTCATTCTTATCTTCTTCTTTATCCTCCTGTGTCCTGGATTTTTCTTGGTTAACTGTGTGATATCAACCTAGTTTTTTAATCTCACAACCTTGTTGACATACACTATTCATTTTCTTTTTGAAGTAAAGACAAATTCTTTTCTTGTGACTTGTCAAAAAATTATTTTGTGTTGTCCAGATACTGGATATGATTCTAGGCTGTGGCAATACAGAAATGCCTAATAAAAACATTCCTGTCTGCAAGGAACTTAGGTTTCAGTTGGGAAGAAAGAAAATAAACATAAGCAAATAAAGAATATACACTCAAGTTTTAATAAGCACTATCATGGAAATAAAATGTTAATGTTAGAGCGAGAGAGTGGTGTGTGTGTGGGTGTACACAAGCAGCTATACTCCACTAAGAAAGTGACACATACTGACAATAAGGAGGTAGCCTGCTGAGAATTTGGGAGAAAGTATTTCAGAGGAAACAGCAAATGTGAGGGCACTGAGATAGGCATGAGTCTGATTTCAGGATATATGAAGGATATCAGAGCAGCACTCAACGACAAAAGATAACATTGGCATAAATGTTAGCAGAGAGGGAGGCAGATCCTGTAAGGTTTTACACCAAAAAAGCAATGTCTGGATTTTATTTAAATATGATGAGCAACCATAAGAAGAATTCAAGCAGGGACAAGCAGATACTTATGGAGTATGTGTGTATGGGGCAGCTAACTGAGTAACATTCCTTTATTGTGCTTTGGATATGTTACCCATCACTGCTTTGTGGCTGTTAGGCCATACAGGATTAACGTTAGAGGCGGAGAAGCAACATAATAGGCCATTGTAGCAGCCCAGGCAAGGATTTTGACCAACTGTAGTCATGGACATGTTGGGAATTGGTCGAATTTGAGATGCATTTCAGAAGGTAGCACAAATGGACTTCTTGATGGACTGGATATAAAGGTCGTAAGGGCAAGAAAAAAATTTAAGGTTGACTTCTAGATTTTGAGTCTGCACAAATGGGTGTATGATGGTGCCATTTACTGAGATGGAAAAGGCATGAAAGAGTGGGAAGTACAACATATTTTGTAGAAAAACCAGTAGTTCTGTTTGACTCCTGTTGAGTTTGAGAAACTTATTGAATAGCCAAGAGAAATATCAAATAGACAATTATATCTAGGAGTTTAGAATTTGAGAAGAGTTGATTTGGGATATAAACTAAATTTTATTAGAAGATAGGTAATATTTGAAATGGAAAGTGACCACTGGAGAGAAAGTAGGTAGAGAAGAGAGAGCCAACACCAGAGCCTGTGTGTACTCTATCACTGAAGATCTGTCAGGGAAGGAGAAGCTAACAGAAATCATTGAGAAGCATGGCCAGAGAAGGCAGAGGACAAGCAGGCAAGTGTGACGTCAATGAATCCTAGAAGGTTATTACAATAGGTCATTGTTGTCTACTGAAGAGAGAATAAAGAAATGGCGCAGGGCTGCAGAGAAAAACTGGTTTAAGAAGATATTACTTTTTTAAAAAAAAAAAAAAACCATGATTTATAGTAAGGGTATTTATATGTGTATGGTAATGATCAATTAGAGAAAAAAAATTCACACTACAGTAGAGAAAAGTAAAGTAATAATTGCAGAGAAAAACTTGGTGAAAACTTAGAGCACAAGTAGAAGACTTGGTCTTAAACAAACGTGGAGAATTTGTTTACATTGGTACAGAAGCAAAGACAGATTATGTGATTATAGATGTCTACTATTTATTTATTTGTGTATACTGTCTTTTATGTATATACCTTGCAACACTGCCATGTATAGCAGAATTAATTTGTTCCTCTATGTTTTATACACTGCCACCTCATTTGCATTACTATTGTGCTGCAGGATCATCATTAAATGAAATAAATGCTACTTGAGCACAGGGGCTGCCAAAAGTCAATCTGATAACTGAGAAGCTGACTCACGGGAAGGTAGCATATACAACATGGACACAAAGGGCAGAGGGATGATTTATGTTCCAGACAGGCAAAATAGAAAAGCACAAGATTTTACTACTTTACCTTATTAATTTATTTTTTGGATTTTCCATTTTATAATTTTTGGCTGTGGTTGACTTAGGGTAGAAAACAATAGAGTGAAATTATGTATGAAGTAAAAGACTGTTCTATTAGTTCAGGATATGAGAAGAGTCAAAGTATATCAGTTGGGTACTTTGGAGAAACAGAATCTGAAGTTAGCAAACAGGAGACTGACAACAGGCAAAGATCTAGTTCCAGTTCACTTATGAAGGCCTCAGAACAAGTTGCTAAGCTGCATACCCAGGAGAACCAGCTGTGGACGTTCAGCTGGAGTCTGAAGGCAGAAGATTAATACCCGAGCTTGAAGATAGGAAGAGAGCTAATTCTCTTTTACTCAATCACCATTTAAAAAAAGATTTATTTGAAACATAGAGTTACAGAGAGAGGGCAGGGGAGAGGCAGAGAGAGAGAGGGAGAGAGAGAGAGAGTGAGAAAGAGAGAGAGATTGATTTTCTGTCTGCTGATTCACTCCCCAAATGCCTGCCTGTGATGGCTAGCGCTGGGCCAGGCCATAGCCAGGCATCTAGTTTCCTATGTGGTGGCAGGGGGCCAAGCATTTAGGCCATCTTTCAATGTCTTCTCAGGCACACTAGCAGGAAGCTGGATTGGAAGTGGAGCAGTTAGTACTCAAACTGACATACATATAGAATGATTACGTTGCAGGTGACGGCTTATCCTGCTATGCGACAATGCTGACCCATAAGCCTGTATTTTTTTTTTTTTTTTTTGACAGGCAGAGTGGACAGTGAGAGAGAGAGACAGAGAGAAAGGTCTTCCTTTGCTGTTGGTTCACCGCGCTGATCCGAAGCCAGGAGCCAGGTGCTTCTCCTGGTCTCCCATGGGGTGCAGGGCCCAAGCACTTGGGCCATCCTCCACTGCACTCCCTGGCCACAGCAGAGAGCTGGCCTGGAAGAGGGGCAATGGGGACAGAATCCGGCGCCCCGACCGGGACTAGAACCCGGTGTGCCGGTGCCGCTAGGCGGAGGATTAGCCTAGTGAGCCACGGCGCCGGCCTATAATCCTGTATTTTTAAGTGTCAAATTATAATTTGTAATAATAAACAAAGGGAGACCATTGAGTATGGATACATGTTTTTTTTTTTTTTTCTAGTAATGCTCAATGGTTTGTTTATAGACCTCAAGTTAATAAGTTTAATCAGGGTTGATATACTGCCAGATGAATGGAACAGAGGGAGAACTTTGTGAAATTATGAAGCATGTTCCCAAGGCGTTAAATAAAGTGACCATGTGACCTGGACTGGATTAGGAAGTAATTGAGGAGGTCAGTGGCAAGGGAGAGTGTGAGATCAGTGGTAGCAACAACAATCCTCAGGTCATAAAGTTACCAGAACGTTAGCATGAGTGAGATGAAGGGATAGATAAAGGTAGAAGATGATTTCCAGACAGTATGTTTAAACCCAAAATCTTGATGCTGAGGCCAATACTTGTGGTGATGAGGTCCTTGGTATGACCATGTTGCAGAAGTTGCACGGTGGGAGACACTGATGGAGTTTAGGAGAGCAAGGAACTGAGAGCACATGTTCTTGGATAGCTCGTCCTTGGGCAGGTTGATGGATGAGGGAGATACGAACCCAAATGTCATAGGTATCAGTGAATAAGGGGGGAAAACTGGAAGCTTAGTAGCAGAGAGGATGAGGAAGAGTTGGAAAAGTCTGACCACAAGAGCTGGGATAGTTTTGAAGGAGAGGGAGTTTGGCAACAGCAAAAGGACAAGGTGGATGGGTCCCACGGAACAAATGGTATTGGAGAAATTTCGTCATTCACTGAGGGATATAAGGAAGCCATGACTTCAGGGGACTCTCAAGTTTTGACGAGATCAAGAATATGAAGAGAGCATTCAGAGAAGACCTCACAGATGTAAGGGAGTTTGGTGGACAACGGTCTCTAAACTGCTGAATGGAAACAGTTGGCTATACAGAAAGGGGTGAGAGATGGAGCCAGATTACGGGAAGAATATACATTTACAAGTGTTACCATCCATGTGACTATGACTGGTGTGGAATATTTAGACTCTGATGGTGCTAAAGAGAAAAGGAGAAATGGATGTGAGATATAGCTCTGCCTCTGGAAGTCATCCAGACACAGACATTCATCCAGAAGACATCCATTCAAGAATTACACTGATAACTCAGGGTGAGGGCTGCTGGTGTTAAGGCAGTCTCAGGTCTAAGTGATGAAAGGGGTCAAAGAATCTAGCCACGTGCCAGGAAGAGGCAAATGTATCGAAACTCTCAGCAACTGATGTTCTTAGGAACTAATATATCCCTATTCGCTAAAGAATTCCTTTTCGATCATATTAATTTTAAATAACACACATAGTGTAAGAGGAAGTATACAGGTCTTGGATCCAGAGATCTGGTTTAACATCCCGGGCAAGTTCAGATATTATTATTTAACTATTCTGGTGTCACTGTTGTCACTTACAGTATGAAGATAATTTTGGCATTTATAAATATTAAATGATTCTTTCTGGAACATGGAAAGTAACTGAAAAGTGTTAAGATTCCTTGTCCCTTATTATCTGTACATATTGTGTTTAGATCTCATGTCTTGATTTTCACAAATACGGAAATTCATGTGGTAAAGGCCTCATGGTTTACGCCTGGAGGATCCCTTTGCTGACAATAAGATGCCTGTTGAGGTTGCTGAGCAGCCTCTCCTTATTCATTTCCCTCCCTTCCTACGTGGTTGTTGATTGCAAATACCCTAGAATCTTCCAGTAGTCCTTTGAGGGTCGGTTATGCTGAGGAACTCTGGAACTCCAATTGCAGCTACAAAAACTATAATCCTAGCCAGTAGCACAGACAGCTTCTTGAATTCAAGGGATTTTAGGCAAAGGCAAAGGTGAAATTAGGAAACAAACATCAAACACACAAGTGGGAATGGCGCATGTTCAAAATTATTGACCAGAGACACGTAATACAGTGTTTCTCCCCGTGCATCTGCTTGAGCTCACTAGGTTACTTCCCCTTTTTCTCACCTACTTCTTAAGATTAGCCATCCTGGAAAAATATACGATAAACCACAAATCAATTCTGTTTTAACAATGGGTGATCACCTGATTCATAGCTTTGTGCTAGACGTTAAGATACAGACCAATAAAAGTTAGCAAGAGATATGATGCCAAGTTGAAGAAGTTTACAGTCTAGTGACCTGACAACTGAATAACTTCTACTCTCATCACAGCCCATAAATATTGAAAACCCACAGCAACAAGTGTGTAATTGAAATGGGACTGTTTCTGTCTGCTCCTGCAACTCAACTCATTGTGCAAAGTAAAGATCCAGAGAAAGACGACTAAGAAATCAAAATAACCTTAAATATTCTTGGAGATTGAACTATATCTGAAAAGGGGTTGCTGGGGACAGAATAGACAGCTATATTGCCTATCATTCCTAACCCAGTGTAGATGTGTGTGTGTGTGTGTGTGTATGTTACTGATTTGAATTTTGGCTTTACAGAACATATCTGTAAACATATCATTATGTTAATGATAAGGATATTGTTGATTATATTACACAGAGCCTTGCTTGTGTGCACTCTTATCATTTCTCTTTGATTCTTGTAGTCAGATGACTTGGACCTACTCGTGGGGACTGGTTCATTTTATCTTTTAGACTGAAAACTGTAGGGTTGGCTTGAGTGTACTTTCTTTCAGTTGCCTACCAGAAAGCTTAGAGCCCATCGGTAAACAAATACATAGACTTTATAACACATTGTCATTAGTCTCCTTCATCAAAAAGCAACAAATGTAAATAAATTACTTATTCATTCATCCACTCAAACATCTTCATAAACAGGAGGCTAATGATTCAAAGTGTGTTAGAACACCATGAAAGCTGGGACCTGCACACAAGCCTTTCAGAACTTCCCAGACACTTGTTAGATTTCCGCTGCACTAATTTAGAACTTAGATACCTACTCGAGCTCCTTAAATTCACTCCTGTAATAATTTGAGAATTATCCAACTAATGCAATTGCTATTTGTCCTTGTGTTCTCAGCAGCAGGTTTTATTTAAGGACTGAATTTGTAGAACTCAAGCTCTACGTTCTTTCTAATGGACATTTGGACATCTGGGATTTAGATTTGAAGCTCTGTGTGATTTGTCTCTAACATTTGTGCATTTACTTGAGAGTATATTCTAGGGCACTCTCTTATTACAGTTCTTCATAGTTGATTCCATTATTGTTTTTTTGAAAATAATAAAACTAGACAGGAGATATTACTATGAAATAGTGCAAAATAAAACATACATAGAAACAAGAAGAAACTATTCCTGATTCTACCACAGAAAAATAATTACTGCTAATATAGTGGTGCTTTTTAAACTTTCATTTAATTCACAATTTGTTAGCTGTTTTTCAGTTTTAATTGTATACTGAGTATTAGTAGCTATATCACTTCAAGTATATTCATCCTATGGTAAAATGGTGCAATATTTAAGATTGTGGGGCCAGTGCTGTGGCATCGTAGGTTAAGTATACACCTGCAGCACCAGCATCCCATATGGGCACCTATTCGAGTCCCAGCTGCTTCACTTCCAATCCAGCTTCCTGCAGATGGCCTGGGAAAGTAGTAGAAGATGGTCCAAGTGCTTGGGCCCCTGCACCCACACGGGAGACCCAGAAGAAGCTCTGGCTTTGGATTGGTCCAGCTCCGACTGTTGTGGCCATTTGGAAAGTGAACCAGAGGGTGGAAGACCTCTCTCTCTCTGTAATTCTGCCTCTCAAATAAATAAATAAACATTAAAAAAATGCAAACTCTGGAATGAAGCTGCCTTATCGTTGCTAATTTCTTGACTCCTAAGTGTGCTTGACCTTAGGCAAGTTATTCCATGCATCAGTTTTCTTGTGTGTAAGATGATAATACTATCCACCTCACTGAGTTATTGTGAGAATTATATATGTTATTGCATAGGAAATACAAAGAACACAGACTGGAAGAAATAAAATGCAATATAAGTTTTACCTGATATTAATTTGCAGTATTTGTATAGAAGGATAGTTTTCCTGTAAGTTTATACATTTAAGTTTTTTATTATAAGAGTCATATAGGTTTGTTGTTAAAATGCAGTGAAAGACAATGACAAACAGTAATTGCAACTAATAACTGAAACACCTAGGTATGGCTACTATTAATATTTTCATTTATATCCCTCTGAAAGTATATTATATACTGATGAGTGGGCATTTCATGGTAAGGCTCTGCAAATAGATATAATTATCCTGGGTCTACAATGAATATACTTTATTCTATTAGTGATGTGAAGCAAATCAGACAGGTTACCAGTCACTCTGACAGGCTCAACTCTGCTGAATCTTTTTGGCATTTTAGTGAACATTTGGGGTAAACTTAAGTCGTTTGATAAATTCTAGTAACCAAGTTACTTAATAATGAACAGTGGATATCTCATAATCATTTTTGTGAATTTTCCTTAAAAATATTATGTCCTCACATGGTATTCATTTAGCGAAGATTAGATTCCAGGAATTTCTTTTTGGGCCGGGAAAGTTCCCTCTCATAGAGTAAGACAATAATGAGTTTTCTAATTGTGGCACATGGCATCAGTTATGCTATACCATGTTATGGCATAAGTCACATTTTGGAATTTGTTTTACGGATTCATAGATTTGGCTCATTTTGGAAGACTGTGGCCTGTGTCTGGGCCACAACCACCCATGGAATTACTAAAATAAGCTGTTTTTAATTTTCTGAAGGGTATGGTGAAATGGAATGTAGGTCCTGGGACATCAACTCTTCACCCAAATAGTTCACAAAGTATAATGAAACAAAGAAGAGGGATGTTTTGGAATTTTATTGGCCTGCATTCAAAACCAGATTCTACCAATTACTCCCAGTGTGGAGGTAGGGCACATTATTCACTTCTTTGCCTCATTTTTCTATCTACAGGATAGTAAGAATAATATTGACCTTCTAGGATTTTTCATGATAACCAAATGAGGTAATGGATACTAGGAGCTTAGAGGAATTCTATCATTAATGCTATTTTTCATGGGTATCTGGGAGCCCTGAAAGGATGGTGGAACAGTCAGGTGCTTTGTGGCTCTGCTGGTCTGATGGTACCAATAACTTCTCCAAAGTTTAGAGTGAGAGGCAGGTGACTTTATGAGCTATGTGACCTCAGTCTGACCAAGGGGAGGGATGGAGCAGAAATCACTTTCCCCTAATGTGAACTATGCCGAGAAGCCTGGTTAAAATCTCAGAGTGCATTGGTTTTAGTATCAGCATGATTTTCCCCGGCAAAGAATGAATCTCTTTACACCCTTTCAACTCCTCCTTGTCTCATGAGATTTAGAAATTTACTATTTCTAGCCGGCGCTGCAGCTCAATAGGCTAATCCTCCGCCTAGCGGCGCCGGCACACAGGATTCTAGTCCCAGTCAGGGTGCCGGATTCTCTCCCGGTTGCCCCTCTTCCAGGCCAGCTCTCCGCTGTGGCCCGGGAGTGCAGTGGAGGATGGCCCAAGTGCTTGGGCCCTGCACCCCATGGGAGACCAGGAGAAGCACCTGGCTCCTGCCATTGGATCAGCATGGTGCGCCAGCCACAGCGCGCTGGCCGCGGTGGCCATTGGAGGGTGAACCAACGGCAAAAGGAAGACCTTTCTCTCTGTCTCTGTCTCTGTCTCTCTCTCTCTCACTGTCCACTCTGCCTATCAAAAAAAAAAGTTCATGTAAATGTGTATCATAATAAAACTATACATGGGCTTCAAAAATGTTTAAAAAAAAAGAAATTTACTATTTCTTATTCATCATGCCACTGATTTAATAAACTCATATATATATATGTATATATAATATCTTTTTTTTTTTCACCTATATCTACCAATGTGCTATTCTTTGTGGTGCTACAGACTTGTACTATTACTGGAACCCAAAGAGCAGCTCTGCTTTTATACAGATTTGGTAAAAACAGAAGGCTACAGCTTAAGTAGCTCAATTCTAAATTAAGGAAAGAGACAATGTACACTAGAGAGTGAGAAGTAAAAATTCCTATTCTTTTTTTCTTTTTGCTGTTTGACTAAACCTTCGTTTCCCCATTTCTAAGACAAGATTATTTTCCCACCTTGTTATCGCTGAGGAATGTGGAGAATTTGAATGGTGAATGGTTTGATCTTAGTAGCAAGAAAAGAATAAATTGCTCACTTAATAAATTGCCAGGCCACTTGGGTACTATTTAGTAGATTACCTTTTCCAGAGCACTAAATGATAGTAAATGGTGAATGGCAGTAACTGGAAGAGTTAATGCAGCTTTGATCTCTTGAACTGAGACTCTGCAGTTTCCTTAGAATTAGACAGAATTATTTTTTTCCCTTTTATCTGAGGCACAGCAAACCCTCAAAAAAGAAAGGCAAAATTACCTTTTTTCTGTCTTACATGACCATTAGCAAAAAGGATTTCATAACTCCCCACAACAAAAATATACGCTAGAAGTGGCCATTGTGAATTCCATCAAGAATTCTATAAAAGTGCTATTTATCATTCAATTAATTAAAAACACTGAGTATTGACTGTGTGCAAAGGTGAGCGCTAGATGTGGAAAGGATGCTAATGAAGGAGGCAGCTTCTGCTCTTAGCTTGAGCGAGGAGAAATATACTTCCTCAAGGTTTTCAATGTTATTTCCTTCACAAGGCCTGACACTGTACCAGTTTGCATCCAGAAACCCATTGCTGAGGGGCAGACCTGAGAGAACATATGGACCACGGCAGAGAACCTCAAGTAGGACAGATGAAGCTTAAGCTACCATTCTTTTGCAGGCTGGAGCTGCGTATGAGCAGAAATCATATAAAAGGTATCTGTTCCCCTGGTGAAAGCAGGTAACAGTATTTCCTTGTGTGCTGGGCTGTTCTGAGGAGGAAGCAGGACGCCCAGGGCAACCCTCCTCTGTGCATTACTGCTAAGTGTGCCATAGCTCTTAGCTCTAGCAGTTATGTCATTAGAGTTGGCCGGATGCCCTTGTCATGACCAGGTGTCAGATCCCATCTGGGAGGAAAGGATGCATTTCCCAGAGCAAGGGCATGATTCTTCACAGTGTTCCAAAAGAGACTTCTCCATGGACTCTGTGAGAGATTCTCCTATCACAGCTATTAAAAATCAAGGACTGGCAAGGCAGACAGGTCAACAGGAGAAGGAAATCCCTTATTTCAGCTACACTCTGGTAGACAGTCCAGTTGATTCTGAGCTGCTTTTAGAGCGTTCAGGGTACTCTCCAGGCAAATACTGCCTACTTAATTTCAAAAGTAATATATACACATGGTAGAAAAATATGGACACCCCATACACAGAATTATGCACATGGTAAAAAATCTAAAACCCAAGATAACTGCCCTTAACATTTGGTATGTTTTTTCTTTTTATTTCCAAAATTGGAATCATATTGTATATTCAATTTTGCAGCCTGCTTTTATTCACTTAGCAGCACATTGAATACATTTTCCCATGTAATTAAATATTCTTTGAAAACATTATTTTAAATTACTGCCCAATTCCCCTCTTACTGGGCACAAAGGGCTTTATTTAGTTTTCTTGTACACAAATAGATCTTTGATTAATATCTTTATTTGTTAGAACCTTGGTCTTCTATTTCTTCAGATTTCTTGAAATGATCTTACAAGTTCAAAGGGTATGATTGTTCTCTGGAAAGATTTTAGCATTCTGCACCCACCAACTGAAGGCCAAAAGGGAATTGTGTGATGACTGACAGTGGATTTAAGTGACCTGGGTCCATAAACAAGTCACACAATTCATCACTCCTTGGTTTTGGAGGGTTTAGTAGAGATGGAACTCTCCCCCTTTCAGAATCAGTTGGGCATCACCAAACTGTGTAGAGAAGAGCTTAAAAACACAGACAAGTATAGATTATGTACTTCTAAAACCAACTGGCTGCAAGTGATAGAAACATGACTTTATACATACTTAGATATGCACAAATATACATGCACTTCTATAGTCAGAAAAAATTTTATACCTAAAACACATCTAATTGTGTTTTCCTTAATCTAAGATGAAGATTAAGAACACATTCTGTTCAGCCTCACTCACATATACGTTTCCTGATAGGAAACACTAGTATAAAATATTGGTGTGATTACACACATATCACACCAATATTATACACTAGTGCATTCAACATTATATACCAGTATTAGCACAACATACATGATTTTTTTTAACCTTGTTTCAGCTCAATATATTGAGAATGCTTTTCCAATTTCAGTAACTTTTCATCTAATTTTTAAAAAAGATTTATTTATTTATTTGAAAGTCAAAATTACACACAAAGAGAAGGAGAGGCAGAGAGAAAGAGGTCTTCCATCTGCAGGTTCACTCCCCAGTTGGCTGCAATGGCTGGAGTTGAGCCAATTCGAAGCCAGGAGCCAGGAGCTTCTTCTGGGTCTTCCATGTGGGTACAGGGGCCCAAAGACTTGGGCCATCCTCCACTGCTTTCCCAGGCCACAGAAGAGAGCTGGATTAGAAGTGGAGCAGCCAGGACTCAAACTGGTGCCCATGTGGGATGCCGGCACTTTTGGCAGCGTTTTTACCCGCTATGCCAGAGAGCCAGCCCCTAATCTATTTTTTAATGACTGCATATTATCTATTTGAGGCTATACCAGAATTTATTCAAATACCCCCCACTGTTGAACATTTAAGTCATTTCAATTTTAGGATATCACAAATACCAAAACCCTGTAGCTAATCTTTCCACACATTTTAAACTAAACTCAAAGAAGTGTAATTTCTAGGGCAAACTGCATGCATAATTTTAAAGTATTTGAAAATGACTGAAAAACAACCAGAAACAATCTAAAAGGTTCTTCGAAGGTACTTTTCTATGAGTAATGATGAGAGTATTTAATGAGACATGCTAACATAGCAAATGTATAATATATAATTTAAATATTCATTTATTATTTTATCTTTTTATATCTTGTCTCTGTTAACTTTCTGTTACTACTCTGGCAAATTATCACAAACTCAGGGGCTGAAATCAACATGCGTTTATCATCTTACAAGTGATTAATTATCTTGTGTGTCAGAAGTCTTATGTGGCTCCCAGGGGGCAAAACCAAGGTGTCAGTAGAGCTCTGACGTTTCCTGGATGCTCTAGCAGGACCCATTTCCTTGCCTTTTCCAGCTTCTAGATGCCACCTGCCTGCCTGGGTTCGTGCCCCCTCCTGCCTTCATCTATCCTCAAAACGTTCAAAGGCGAGTTGAGTTCTCACATTGCATCACAGACATCCGGTCTTTCTCTTCTACTTTAAGGACACTTTGATTACCCTGGACCTGCTTGGATAATCCAGGATGATCTCCATATCTCCAAGCGAGCAATGTAATTGCACTGGAAAAGCTACCTTTGCTACATAAGGTAATATGACTCTAGTTTAGGAGGATTAGGACATGGACATTTTTTGGGAACCAGTATTACATCTCGAATTCCTTGAATTTCTCATGTCCCTGTCTTTTACTACAATCAAACTTCACTTTATTTTTATTTTTTTCAATGTGGATTCAAATCTAAACATCTTGCTTCAGATATTAGCATTTACTTATTCAGGTTTCAGTCCTTAAGGTGGTTTTCCCTTGACCATTTGCTAAGCAGCCTGATATTTTAAGATGACAAAGATCGTTATTTTGTTTGTTCCTTAACTTTCAAGCTTCTCCCCTCCAAGGGTACATTTTTCATCTCAAAGCCCTAGGAACTGGTGTCACTTTCTCTCTCTACTGATAACACAGGATTAAAATTGTTGCACCAAATAGTCTTCTATTTTCTCCTCTCCTTCTAATTTATCACAAGCAGATATTCTACCAGAAGTTGGGAAAAAAGATTTCCAGCTGATGGGCAGCACCTCTACCTTGTAGAAGATTCATTGCCCTGCACATTTTGAATCTGCTGACAAGAAACTTGCAGCAGAAGTAATCAGAGCCCTTGCAAGATTGATTTTTGTCCCCTGCTGGCATATGGCATAGAAGGTGGAAAGGCTCTCATCTCTCAAACTAATCTTAACTATTTAGAAGCCATTATTGCAGGATTACAAATCATCAGAATACCCCCTTTTTTCTAACAACATTATTTATTAGCAAGACCTTCAAATTAGTCTTCTGTCTTGGCTTACACTATTCTTAAAATCAAGCCTGAAATAAGTTTCATCTCTAAAGCATTGCAGTTAGCACCATCACTTTAATTGCGCAAACGTTAAGCCAAATTCCATTTCCAGTTCACATTTTAAAAATAATTCAAACCAAAATGCAAATTGATTCTTGTCTGCGGTTTGTAAGAAATGCTTAAAGTCAACTTGTCATGAAGAAGAAATTGAATCTATTACCTGTACTCTTCCAGGAAGGAAGATGTACGGAAAGGAGAATAGCGAGATTTATCTGATGTTTGGCTGATATATGGGTATATAAAATCTTAAGTAATACTGATAATGTCACACAATATTGCAACATATATTTTCAGTTGAACATTATAAGACAATAAGGCATAAATGGAAATTAAAGGGAAAAATCTGAATGGTTGTCAGGGAACACTTTTTCATTCAGAGAATCATAAACATATGGAATGGTGTGTCAGGCAAAGTTTCTGAGATGAGAATATTGGAGTAATTACAAAATAGATTTATATTCCAAGGACTGAAGTGCATGCAATAGGAAAGAGCTTTGAGTCAAATGATTTTTAACCACCACCCCCAAAAAAGCACCTCATTAAAATGCATTTCACAAGTATTATATGAAACTGTGAAGATTCAGAAAGACAGAAATGTTTAATGTTTTAAAAAATAGCTATTTCAAAAAAAAAAGTGAAAAAAGGAATGAGATGAGATAATACAAAGACTGGAAGAGAGAGTACCAAGCAGATATGAGAAAAGACTTAATGAAAAATCATTTGAATGAAATATTTCATTTAAATATTATTAATTCAATTTCACAAGTCCTGATTAAAGGCTGAAAATTTGGTCAAAGTCACCTTGAGGGCTTTCAAGACTTGGGGGATATTTTTAGCATAGTTACCCTATTTGCTCCATAAGTCTTGTACCAAAGATTCCTTGTCTTTACCGGTGAATTCAGCCATTCTTAGAACCTCCATCTTCTGCCTCCGTCTTACTCAGAAACAATATTTTTATGATCATACGAAACACACTAGCCATTCACAAACATAGTATATGCTGCTCGCTCTGATGAGAATATTTTCCCCTTAATCTTCAACTTCTAAATTGTTTCCTGTCCCCAAGTCATATCCTTTCAAAACCTTTTCTAAACAGTGCTCTTTGCCACTGAATAGAGTGAATGTGTGTCTCTCTTTTCAGGACTTTGTATTTCTCCATTAGGTACCTATTCCAAATTTGCATGGACTGCATCTTTGTGTATCTCTCGCTCTTTTGAGTCTAGATCAGGAAGCAAGTATTATTTGCAAGGAATAACAGGTACCTAACATGGAACCTAAAAGCTTTTACTTAAATGAATGGTTAAATTACTGAACACTGGAACATTTGAAATGAAACTCTGATACCAGGATGGCATTAGAATTTATAAACAAGTGGGCATCATTCTTAAATTATTCACATTATTTTACTAAAAGTGAATTATATAATATGAAATGTTTGTTAGAATAATTGATTTATTATCTAGAGTGTGAAAATATTTTCAAAGTTATGACTTTAAAAAAATGTAATGTTGGGGCTGGAATTATTGTGTAGTGGGTTAGAGCTGCTGTCTGAAGTGCTGGCAATCCCATATGGGAGCTGTTTAGAGTCCTGGGTGTTCCACTTCTGATCCAGCTCCCTGGTAATGAGCAGTGGTGGATGGGCCCCTGCACCCACGTGGGAGATCTGGAGAAAGTTTCTAGCTACTGGCTTCGGCCTGGCTCAGCCCCGGTCCTTGTGGTCATTTGGGGAGTGAAGCAGCAGATGGAAGATTGATCTCTCTCTCTTTCCTTCTCTGTAATTTTGACTCATAGATTCAAAAAAATCTTAAAAAATGTGATGTGTGGGATATTCATAATACTGGTTCAGATGGCTGTATCCCATGTCAGGGTACCTGGGTTTGATACCTGCCTTGGGTTTTTGACTCCCCCTTCCTGCCAATGCAGACACTGAGAGCAGGTGATGGTTCCAGTGATTGGGGCTCTTCTACCCCTAATGGATACGTGGGTTATGTTCATGGCTATCAGCTTCAGCCTGGACCAGCCCTGGCTGTTATGGGCATTTGGGGAGTTAATCAGTGGTGAAACTGTGTGTGTGTTGTGTGTGCGCGCACACATGTGCATGTGTGCATCTCTAATTAAATAAAACTTCAAAAACGTAATATTTACTGTTAATATAATCAAGAAAAATGTTAGAAGCCTTTTTTTTAAAGATTTATTTATTTATTTGAAAGTCAGAGTTACAGAGAGAGAGGAGAGGCAGAGAGAGAGAAAGAGAGAGGTCTTCCATCCGATGGTTCACTCCCCAATTGGCCTCAATGGCTGGAGCTGCAACGATCCAGAGCCAGGAGCTTCTTCTGGGTCTCCCACACAGGTGCAGGGACTTGGGCCATCTTCTTACTGCTTTCCCAGGCCATAGCAGAGAGCTGGATCGGAAGTGGAGCAGCCAGGTCTCAAACTGGCGCCCATATGGGATGCCGATGCTTCAGGCCAGGGCGTTAAGCCGCTATGCCACAGTGCCGGCCCCAGAAGACATTTCTAAATCAATTTTAAAGCATCAAAATAGAAGTATCAGTATGGTATAGAAAGTATCTTCCATTACAGAAATCTAAATATCTTACAAGGAAAAATAAGCCTGAACGAACAAGGGAAGTGATCGATCTAATCAACATTAACTTAAGGTTTCTAAAATTTCGTTTGACACTGACATGTAATTCTATTTGACATAATGACTTACATTCATTAGTAAGTATAGAAAAATGAAATGTACTAAACTAGACAGAAGATTAGGTAAGGATTGGAATGAGCAAGTATAGGACCTCTGGGTTTACATTTTCCAACCTCAGGGATGGTATTGTCTTGGAAAAATGCCTATAATCTGACATGGTCTTCATTCAATGGAAAAGTTGTAAGTGAGAAACAAGAAGAAATTCAGTTAGGATATGAGACATTCAGTGCTGCTGGGGTGGAGGAAACCCAAAAAAGAGCAAAAGGAGATTATTCTCCACCCTAGAGATTGCACAGATGACTTCCTCTTATGTCACACTGACCAGCAGTAGTCTCAGACAGCAAACAACACACACAACATACTGTATTCCTATTAAGGAAAGGCAAAACTAAGTCATTAAGTGATTACCATGGAGATGGGGGTTATGACTAGTAATAGTCTGGTCATCTGCTGGGTACTGGCTGCACAGCCGTGTTCAGTTTGTAAAGATTCGTTAAGCTGTATAGCATATGATATGTACACTTTTCTGAATAGCAATTGTCTTCTAAAATATTAAAAATATTAAAAACCAAATAAAGATTCATATATTGAAATGGACAAGTGTTGGAAAAATTTATATTCACCCTGAGTGTATAGATGTTATGTGAGATTGACTTTTGAGTTACCCTTCAATTCTTCAGATTAATACCATTTGCAAGTTGTTAGTGCTTTAATTACATGAGTGATTTTTCTTTATTTCCCATCAATAAAAAAATTGTGTTCATTCTGACACTTGCTAGTGATAATATCCCCACTTTCCAGAATCAGATTTTTTTGGTGGGAGGTGAAAGGACTGTAAAACAATGAGATTATGCAAAGCTGCTCCACAGAATAAAGGCAATGAGTTAACTTTAACTTTTAAGGAAGAGAAGGTGTGAAAGTGAATATTGACTTTACAAATTGACACTCCTGTTTATGGCATCAGTAATCTCCCTATGATCCAGTCATGAGTTTCCAAGACTATGGAAGCCTTTTGAGTTCTCCGACTCTTATCTTGTTTAGACAAGGTCATAGTCAAAGTGGAGGTTCTCTCCTCCCTTCAGGAGTCACTGTGCACTTACTCCTCATGTAGCATCTCTGTCCTTAATGTGCTGTACATTGAGATTTAATGCTATAACTAGTACTCAAACAGTATATTTCACTTTGTGTTTCTATGGGGGTGCAAACTGTTGAAATCTTTACTTAATGTATACTAAACTGATCTTCTGTAAAAAAAAAAAAAAAAGAAATTATCAATTCCCAACTTGACTCTCACTGGGATTAAACATGACAATAGGTCTGATCTGATTTCATCATCATTTAAAAAATCATCTATTATTTTTCACTTTATGTTTCTGTGTGGGAGCAAACTGTTGAAATCTTTACTTAATGTATGCTAAACTGATCTTCTGTATATAAAGAGAATCTAAAATGAATCTTGATGTGAATGGAAGGGGAGAGGAAAAGGGAAAGGGGAGGGTTGCGGGTGGGAGGGACATTATGGGGGGGAAGCCATTGTAACCCATAAGCCGTACTTTGGAAATTTATATTCATTAAATAAAAGTTAAAAAAAAGTGAATATTGGCTCTTTAATATTTTCAGAGCAAATAAAGACGTTTTTGGTATCAAGTATATATTAATTGATCCTAGAATTTTGTAATCAATTATTATAAATATTCCTTGGATATGGAAATTAGTGATATTTGTACATCTTTATTTGGACTCCTCTACCATGTGGTTAGGAGAACAAGCAGCAATGCATCAGGCGTCTCATCTTTGGTACCAATACCACTAAACTGCTTTCTAACTCATTCCCATAACAGTAACATGTAGTCTATTTTTTCCCTGCCTTTATTATAGTATTGCAATGAAGAAAATATATGTAACTAAAACACTTGGATATTGTAAAACACTGAAAAGTTACAATTTTGTGTATTTCTGTTTAGTACTGTTGATGGATTTGATAGTTACACCTGTCTTTCCTCTTGGGATTCTTGATGACATTTGGTTAAAGCCAAATCTACTACCTAACTGAGCCACATGGGAAACAAAGTAAATTACTGGCCAGCGCCGTGGCTCACTAGGCTGATCCTCCGCCTTGCGGCGCTGGCACACTGGGTTCTAGTCCCGGTCGGGGCACTGGATTCTGTCCTGGTTGCCCCTCTTCCAGGCCAGATCTCTGCTGTGGCCAGGGAGTGCAGTGGAGGATGGCCCAAGTGCTTGGGCCCTGCCCCCCATGGGAGACCAGGAGAAGCACCTGGCTCCTGCCATCGGATCAGCACGGTGTGCCAGCCGCAGTGCGCTGGCCGCGGCGGCCATTAGAAGGTGAACCAACGGCAAAGGAAGACCTTTCTCTCTGTCTCTCTCTCACTGTCCACTCTGCCTGTCAAAAAAAAAAAAAAGTAAATTACTTTATTTTCATTAGTCACATCACCAAGTTGGTCTTCTTGACTATTAATCTTTTGAAGATTAATTTGAAGAATTCTTTGCCTAACATTTTAACAAATGCATTTAAAACACAAGCATTTATTTCCTTCTATTTAAGTACCTAAGATTAAAGCATTCAATAGTTAAAACAGAAATAGAGTATGGTATGATATTTGATATCTCCAAACAAAAGGAAAGTACTTTGAGAATCTTAAGTTTATGTATTCATTTTTACACATTTGAAAGGGAGGAGAGAGGGGGAGAGCAGAGGGGAAGGGAGGGAGGGAGGAAGGGAGAAGCAGAGAGAGAGAGAGAGAGAGAGAGAGAGAACGAGACCTTCTGTTTGCCAGTTGATTTCCAAAATGTCTGCAACTGCAACAGTCAGTGCTGGACCAGGCCAGTGCCAGGAGCCAGGAACTCTATCCAGGTTGCTACATGGGTGTCTGGGATCCAAGCACTTGAACTATCATCTGCTGCCTTCTGGGAACATTAGTAGGAAGCTCAATTGTATCTCCAAACAAAAACCTCAGAAATACAAGTATAATCATTTAGAGATAACTTTTTAATAAATGTTTTAATGAATAGTAAACAGTAACTGAGGAGAGCATTTATTGTAGAATAGAATTAAGGCTATATCACAGATCAAGTCTGAGACATGTAAAAAGACAGAAAATATAAACAGTAAGTTATGAGACACAGGATAAGAGGCTCCAACATACATTTAATTAGAGCTCTAGGAAAAAATCATGATGAATAGAAAACAGCAAACAAACAAAAAGCCTAAAAATTTTCTGAGAATGAAGAAACTCCTTAATCTTTATTTTATTTTATTTTATTTTATTTTATTTTATTTTATTTTATTTTTGACAGGCAGAGTGGACAGTGAGAGAGAGAGAGACAGAGAGAAAGGTCTTCTTTTGCTGTTGGTTCACCCTCCAATGGCCGCCGCGGCCAGCGTGCTGAGGCCGGCGCACCGCGCTGATCCGATGGCAGGAGCCAGGTACTTTTCCTGGTCTCCCATGGGGTGCAGGGCCCAAGCACTTGGGCCATCCTCCACTGCACTCCCTGGCCACAGCAGAGATCTGGCCTGGAAGAGGGGCAACCGGGACAGAATCCGGCGCCCCGACAGGGACTAGAACCCGGTGTGCTGGCGCCACAAGGCGGAGGATTAGCCTAGTGAGCTGCGGCGCCGGCGAAACTCCTTAATCTTTAAAAACTCATTAAATGTAGAAGAAGACAAGGTTTGAAGTGCAGAACTACACACATTATAGGAAAATCATGGCCCTGAGGTATACAGAGAAAACAAGAAGCAGCCAGAGGAGACCAATTTCCCAACAGAGAATCAACAAGTAGATTGGCAGAAAACTGCTTATGAGGAAAAATAAATGTCAGAAGACCAAGGGATGAGACACTTATACTGCCAATGTGAACTATTTTGGAACTAAGAACTCTACTAGAAGAGTTATCACTTGACAGTAAGGATAAAGTATTTTCAGAAATCTAAAGACTTAGAAATTTTCTTAGTCACAGATTTGGACTTAAAGAATGAATAAAAAATAAAATAGATAAAAATGAACTCAGGAAAAAAGGAATACAGTGTAAAGAAATAGAGAGCCAAGAGAGCAATTCCATGTTAACAAAGAATCTGAGTTTAAAATCAAGGTGAGATCAAAACAGGAAACAAAAATAAGGACGTTTGGAAAGAGGAGTTTAAAGGGAAGTCAAATGATGTAAAAAGCTTGTGTTGGAAAAAGAAAAACAATACCGATTAATTGCTGATGCTGTTAGAAGCATAAATCTTGTACATACTAGAATTTTACAGTGGGATATGAGTGTCATTTTTAGCTCCTGTTTATACTCCTGTGGAACTGTGGTTTTTCTACTTTTTACTTGTTGGATATTAAGATTAGTGGTGAATTAAGCTTGTGAATATAAGTAGATTAAAATATATCTTTGTAAAGACTGATGAAGAGCGAGAAGGGAGTACGATGAGGGTGAGTGGGGGAGTAAGGAAAGTGTGTTTGTCTTCTTGGAACTACACTTATGGAATGCGTAACATCTGTTCTGTTTATATTATAAAAATTTTCAAAAAAGAACTGAGATGGAATATATAACTTAAAAGTTGAGGAAAAATAAAAGTTAAACAACATTCAAAGAAAATAAAGAGAAGTCTTAGAAGGTTAGAAAATACCAAATAAAGCTGTAAAATAATTCCAATAATGTCAGTTGAACTCATCAACTTAAAGACAGAGACCAGCATGCTGAATAACAAACCAAGTAAAACAAGCAACATATTTAGTTATAATCTTGAAAATGCTAACATTATGGACATCATGAAATAAATTTGAAATCCAGATAAAAATTGGTCATTTTCTAGGAAAATATAAATCATAACTCTGAAAAACATAAAATGACTAGACATGTTGGCAGGAATCTGGAATCTCAAGTGGAGCAATGACTTGAACCTAGGTGCTTTGATGTGGGATATGGGCATCCCTAGTGATGTCCTGATCATTCTACTGTGTATCCATCATCAGAAGTTATTCTTAGTTATAATGTAACACAGAAGTTTTTTCAAGGTTGTTGTCCAAATTTTTCTTATCATGGAACTTTTCATTTACGAGATAGTTTAATATTTTAGGGGTAATTTAAAGTTAGTAATCCAGTACACTGATCTCTGGATATTTTCTTCTTAGTTATGTGATACATGGTGGAGGAGTCTTCAAAAAGTTCATGCAAATGGATATTTTTGGAAAAATTATATACGGATTTAAAAATTTCTGGTACCAATGCAAATTTATCGTTTAATTCCATTTTTTCACAAACTTTCTGAAATGTCCTCATATAATAATTTAATGAATTGGGATCATTTATCTAATATTTAAATTGTGCTCACCATAAGTCAGAAAGGATTCAAACATAATTTAAAGCATGCAGGGAAGGGAACCTGTTGTATTGATTAAGGAGCACCTTCCATCTGTTTCAGAGAACTGAATGACAAGTCACAGATGACCTTGTCGAGGACCCTAACTCCAGGTGGAGAAAAAAGAAGACTAATGGCAGTCCTGGGCTTTCCCAGCTCTTCTCCAGGAATGCCCCTCACAGTGTACTCACTTTGTTTTTTCTTTAATATTATTTTTAGTTTTGATTGGCATATATAACTGTACATATTTTTATGGTTCAATGTGATATTTGGGTTCACGTGTGCATTGTGTAATCATCAACTCATGGGAATTAATGTATTCACCACAGTAAACATTTATTGCTTCTTTGTGGTGAGAACATTCAAAATCCTCTCTTCTAGCTATTTTGAAATATACAATGCATTGTTAACTATATTCACCCCACTATGCAACAGAATAAAGGAACATATTTCTCCTATCCTCATATTCTTTTGACTGTGAGAAATATCATTTAGGTTTCGAGTCCTGTAACAATCTTGCAGATTACTTCATTGGTTTTATTAAAAAAAAAAAAAAACAAAATAAAATAAACCAAACCCCAAAATTTCTGTGCTGATATTGTGGTACAGTGGATTAAGCCACGACCTAAGATACTGGCATCCCTTACTGGACACTGGTCTAGTCCTGGCTGCACTACTTTTATGCCAGCTCTCTACTAATGTGGATGGGAAAGCAGCTGAGGATGGCCCATGGACTTGGGCCCAAGCCAACCATGTGAGAGACCTAGCTGGAGTTCCTGACTTCTGGCTTCGGCCTGGACCAGCCCCAATAATTGTAGCCATTTGTGGAGTGAACCAATAGATGGAAGGTGTCTTTCTTTCTGTCTCTCCCTGTCTCTGTTACTCTGCCTCTCAAAAAAAAAAAAAAAAAATCAGTCTTAAAAACTTGCTTAAGATTATCTGCCCTTCAGTAAATTTTATATTGTCAAAAGTCTCAGAATTTTCTGGAAGTACTACAGTATATTCAAAATATTACTATTCTTGTCTTCCAGATTATAATAGAAACTACCCCATGTAGCACCATTTCTAGTAAGTTTATTTTATTGAACCCCTTTGATGAAAACAAGGTTTAAGCCTTGCTTTGAAAAATTTCTTTTCAGATTATGGTAACCTTCAACAACTTTCCTAATTTTTCCTTTTCTGAAATTAAATATAATGTCATGGCATAAATTTTTTCAAGATTTATTTACGTATTTGAAAGTCAGAGTTACACACAGAGAGAAGGAGAGGCAAAGAGAGAGGTCCTCCATCCGCTGGTTCACTCTCAGGTTGGCTGCAATGGTTGGAGCTGAGCTGATCTGAAGCCAGGAGCCAGGAGCTTCTTCTGGGTCTCCCACATGGCTACAGAGGCCCAAAGACTTGGGCCATCTTCTACTACTTTCCCAGGCCATAGCAGAGAGCTGGATTGGAAGTGGAGCAGCCGCAACTTGAACCAGTGCCCATATGGGATGCCGGCATTGCAGGTGGCAGCTTTACCTGCTACACCACAGCGCTGGTACTATGCCACAGCGCTGGCCCCATGGTATAATTTTTAAAGCTGGTATTCCTTTCATCTTTCTTTCACAGCCTTCCATACGAAGTTGACACATCTTACGAGGGAATGTTAAAATTTGGGTATTTGTTTCCTATAGCTACCATAACAAATGAGCATAAACTTCATGGCTTAAAACAAGAGAAACGTGTTTGCACAGCCATGCTCTCTCTTAAAGCTTGAGGGGAAAATCTTTTCACTGCCTCGTTTCACCTCTGGTGGCTACCAGCACCACTCACTGTGCTTCCTCAGTCCAATTCCCATCTCTGTGGTCATACTGCCTTCCCTCCCTCTGTCAGTACCAAATCTCCCTCTTTTATGCTCTTATGAGACACTTGTGATAGCATTTGGGCCAAAGAGGATAATCCAGGATAATTTTCCCATTTCAAGGTACATCACTTAGTCATACTAGGAAATCTTTCTAAATTTTGCCTGCATAAATAATATAAAAACCTATAAAAATATAGGTTGCTTGGATTAGGACATGGACAAACATTAAGCAAACATTATTCATCTCACTGAAGATGGTTTTAAGTATATGTATGTATCTACCATTCTAGCTACCAGGTTTACTGGGTTTTAGCAATTCCCAGAGAGCATTTCACTCTACCAAAAGTAAAGTTGTATTGCAACTATGGATTTCCAGGAACAGAATGGAAAATTAAGATTTCTTCACTCATCTCAAAACATTTTCTTAAACCTAAAAAGTATTTGAGGCCAAATTGGATGAAAAAAAGAGTGGAATTCCTCCAAATATCTTACTTCATTTTTGGGTTTGTATAGTTATAAAGAAAATAGTCTTCCTACATAATTCTTTCATTTTGTTAAAAATAAGATGAAAATGCTTAAAGAAGCCCTGTAGAATTAAGGCATTGTCTTTCAGAAGCTATTTAACTTTGTGAATGACTAAAAATGAAGGTGTTTACATGTTTACATAGTCTCTAGGCTAGATGATTTCTCTTAGGAGTTTTCTTTTTAATGTCAAAGGGAACAATATCTTGAGATAATTGAAAACCCTTTAGGAAATTTATGGGGTAGAAATGGTTTTATTAATGAGGAGAACAGTTGCTTACTGTCTTTAGAATGAATATTCTAGGGTTCTCTATATTTACTAATATATTAGTCATATTTCATAAAAGCATTTTGAACCCTGGAGTTTTCTTTAATATAATTTCTTTGTGTATGAGTTTAGCTTGTTTCCCAACATGGTTGAAGGCTCTGAAAAAGTAGAGAACTTATTATATATATGTTTTATATATAATGTAAAATAAATGTATTGCCCTGATAGTACCTATAAAGTGAAATACTGTTGTGAATACATCACAACATTGACTATGGAGCATAATCCATAACATGGTAAATGCTTCATGCATATTCTATTTGTGGTTTCACTGTTGACCATAGTATTGTAACTTCGTGTATCATTTGATAACCTGGATGAACTGAGTCAGCAAAGTAATCAAGAACAAAATGTACAGTAGTAAAATGAGCCTACAGAGAGGAGTTACTTCTAGTGATAATGGAGGTCAATTTCATGATTATGAATTTTATTAGTTTCCTAATGCTGTTGTAACAAATTACCACATACTTAGGGATATGAAATCACACAAATGAATTTACTATTTAATAGGTCAAGCGTGTGAAAACTGGTCTTACGTGGCTGAAATCAAGGTGTCAGCTGAGCTGAGTTTCTTCTGGAGTCTCCAGGAGTGAAACTGCTTTTTCCAGCTTTCTCAGCTGCCTGCACACATTGGAGGTGGCTGCCACGGCGTAACTCAGACCTGAGATTTCTTCCTCACACCTCTTTCTCTGAATCTGACCTTCCTGCCTCCTCCTCATAAAGACTCCAGTGAGTACATTAGGTTCACTCAGATTAGTCAAGCTTCCAGCTCCCAGATCTTAATTACAGATAAAATTCCCTTTGTCATGTATGATAACACACTTGCATGTTTGGATAGTAGACCATGGACATTGTTGAGGCTGTTAACCTATCACTTAAATAAAAATTCACTACAAGAGTTTGGCATTTTTTTTTTAGTAATAGAATACACAGTGTGTCTTTCCATTTTGCCAAATAAATAAATGTAAAAATCAAAGAAATCTGGATTAACTATGTGTGGAGGATCCCACAATGAAATGTGTTTTGATGTTTCAACAGCAGATGCATCACCCAGGGACACTCTCTTTAGGAAACAGCAGGGGCCTCCTGCCTCCTCTCTCTTCTGGCTTGGAATTCATCTTCTCACCAGCTGCCAGCTTTAAACTACAGTGAGCCTCTCAGTTTATGGGCCTTTCAAGCTAAAATCTGTTACACTAGTGGAGAAATTGCAATACTTATGTAAATCAATAATTGTAATGTATACGACATCATAAATTCATAGTATGCCCAGAGAGTGGTGTTAGCTACAACATACGTGCTTAGCGTGTTTAGCCTACGAAGAAACATATAAAATGTTACTCATTTGCATTTGTATCTAAGTATATCTTCAATTTCTTAATTTATTTTTGATACAAAAATCCTGGATACAAACATTTAAAAATTTATTAGGCTAAATCTAACAAGTGGAAATAGACTCAAAAGTCATGTTTCTAGATATTCTAGGCTTTAGATTTACACATTTTATTCTTTCTGTTAATTTTATTATCTGTTTCCAAGTTAGTATGAAAAGTTAATCATAGTATTATTTTTTTCTAAATCATTCATCCTTTGCATGGGAGTAGTCATTCATTCATTCATTCATTCACTTATCAAGAAAGATTTTGGCACTTGTAAAGTCAAGACTGTGAAAAGCTGTAGAAAAAATGATGAACAAGTGAGACATGAAGTCTCCTTCTCTTTTTTAAAAAAGGATTTATTTATTTGAAAGGCAAAGAGAAAGAGGGAGGAGGGGGAGGAGGGAGAGAGAGAGAGAGAGAGAGAGAGAGAGAGAGAGATGGAGATGGATATCTTTGATTCACTGACTGGCTCCAAAATGGCTGCAATTACCAGGGCAGGAACTCTGGCCACATAGGTGGCAGGGATCCAAGTACTAGGACCATCCTCTGCTGCCTTCCCAGTAGCATTAGCAGCAAGCTGGGTAGCCAGGTTTTGAACATGCATTCCAATACTGGATGCAGGGTCCTGACTGGTAATTTAACCTGCTATATCACATTGCCTGCCCTCAAGTGTGTGTGTGTGTGTGTGTGTGTGTGTGAGAGAGAGAGAGAGAGGAAAGGAAGGAGGTGGGAGGGAGGGAGAGAGCTGCTGGTGGTGGAGGGGTATTAGCCATTGATAATTGTGCAAATAACGTATCAATATAAATACAACTGTGATAAGTGCAACCAAGGGAATGTACAGATGGGACCACGCAGAAGAGTTGACCCAGTCATGAGATGAGAGATGATTGAGATGGGACAGATTCTATTTGTTTTGCTAGGATCTCCCCCCCACCCATATTTTTTTTTTTTTATCATTTTCATGAAACAAAGATCCACTGCCATTCACTGACTTCAAAACATCTGAAATTTATTGTTCTTTCAGGGTCTTTGTTCACCTTGGTTTTGGATGGGCACTTAACACTGGATTGTATATTTGGATTTTGACAATTTTCAGGCTTAATCTTCTCGAAAAACATTCAGGCTCAGTTAGAAGGTTTGATTTTCAAGTGACATCTGACTATAGCTCTCTCTTTTCTCAACAGATTTTTTTGGCAGAGCATTCTGATGTGGGTGCTACTCATGCTCTTTCATTAGGAGATCCATTTCCAGCAAGCAAGAAGAAAGCTCAAGCCAACCAATTTTCATACTTAAATGTGCCTTTAGTCCTTTGCTGGGTTCACCTCACTGACATTCATGTTATTAATCAGAACAGTTTAGTAATGTTTTAATAATATTACACTATTATGTATGTAAACATTTATGTAAGTTATGTAATGGTAAACATTTCTTAGGAGTATGCTATGACATAGTTTGCCTTTGTATAAAGATTCAAAGGGACAGTTCTATGGTTGATTTGGATAAGTTTCATGTAAATCCAAAAACACTATTTTTGTGATACTTGCATATATTCATGAAGTTTTGGATCAGAAAGTTTCATTCTTCATTATGAAAGGAATTCTACTCTTTTTAACATTAGGGGGCACTGGCATTGCACTTGATACAGTCTGGAGCACTATCCAGTTCAGTTTTGCCATCCTGTGAGGAGGTACTACACTACTGCTTAGAGAACACTGGAAAGTCAGAGAGCTTAGATTTGACTCTCAACCCTGTTATCCCAACTGTGACCCTGGTACATGGTCTAATGATCTCTGTTTTATCAAGAGAGAAATAATGGTCCACCATTGGACTTGTCCTGGGAATTGGTTAGGTTGTACACTGTGTATCAGTCTGGTATATTATGAAAGATTCTATCCAGATCAGTATTATTAGTTCTGAATGTTACCCCATATGCTAGGCAATGTTGTAGATGCTGGGCTTCACAATTAGGGAGCTCATGGTGTTGGAGAAGTGGTCAACAGTACCAAGAAAACACTTGTCTATATGGAAAGGTAAAGGGTGACAAAAGCAACCTGGGATAAGACAGGTGGCAGAGGGACACTGAACTAGAAAGTCTTCACAGATTGAGTAACTTGTGGCAGATTATTGAAGAATAAAAGGCATTTTGCCTGAGAAGCAGGAGAAAAGCTTTGAGACAGAAAATATGGAGAAAAAGTAGAAAGCACCTGGGTAAATAGGGAATAGCAAAGAGCATAATGGAATTTTTGCACTGACACCATGATGGGGAAGACACTGCAAAGGTAAGTTGGGGATAAGATATATAAATAGTGCAGCCCCTGTTCAGCACTCAACTCCAACCAGATAAAATATTGCTGATAAAGAATTTCAGCTATTTCAAGCAGTTCAGTGACAGCATATATCACAAAAGGCAAGTCTATATATTACTATTTGTCAGAGCTATCAAGCTATCAAAATATTCTCATTCTTAGCTACGGTAGTTTACATACATTATTCAGTGTACTAAGATGCAATTTTTACATGTTTTCTGAGGGTGTTAAACCATGCATATTATCCCAAATGTGCAACCTTCAAACTGAAGGTAATCTCAATATCTCATGACCAAATTATGGGAACTGCAATCTCATTTTGCCATCACTAACAAAATGGGAAAGGAGGTCAAGTTTGTCTTTCAATTTTTCATTCCTACTGAGTTTATCTAAATTTCTCTCTATGTATATGTATATATATATAAATATATCTGTAAAATATATCTTGATTCAATAGCTGTCATGCTAGTCAAAATCATGTCATTCCTTATTGAGACTATTGAAATAGCCTCCAAACTGGTGTCTGATTTTACTGTTATTTCTCTACTATCCATTTCCATAAGTGGACAGAGTGATCAATAGAGAACGTTGACATGATCATGTTATTTCTCTGTTCTTTCTTTCTCAATGGTTTCCCATCCAACTTAAAATAAAATCATAAGTACTTACACTGAGGATTGCAAAGAACCTTTGAGTGGTCATGTGCTTGTGTGAGTACCCGCTGTGGGCTAACCCTGAGCACTGATCACCTTAGAAGAGAGGAGGTGAGGTTGTGATTATGCCAACAGGCATGCTCGTCCCCCACCCCCCACTCCTCAGATAACAATAGAGATCTACAATGCCCAACTTGGGTGTCATCCTTTATTTTCACCCACCGTTAAGCACTGACTCAAAGCTCCCTGGCCCCACACAGCACATGCCTATGGATGCCCACTGAAGGAACAAATACTCCACTAAACCACAGAGTCATAGCTCAAAGGTAAATCCCATCAGAGGAGAACAACTGTTTCCACAAATTCCCAAAAATAAATGCAGAAATATAAGAAAAAAAGAATAAGAAAGACAACATAACTTCAAAAAAGAAATATAGCAACACAAGAATATCAGAATGTGAAGAGACTGATAAAATACCTGAAAGTGAATTCTCAAGAATGATCATAAAATTATTCAGAAATACAGAGAAAAAATTTCATGATATAAAAAATCCATACATGATATGGATGAAAAATTTTGCTGAGTGATTGAGATATTGAAGAGAAATCAAACTGAAATATGAGAAATGAAGAATTCAACATGTCAAATAGAAAATACTGTGGAAGCCTCAACAACAGATTTGGTGAGGCAGAATAAAGAACATCTTAGGTAGAAGACAAAGTCTTGGAAATATCTAAGTAGAAGAAAAAATTTGAAAATTTGAAGATAGTGTTCAAAAGTTGTGGGATACTATCAAACAAACAAACATACATGTCTCAGGAGTTCTTGAAGTTATGGAGAGACAATGAATTAGAAGGCCTATTCAGCAACATAATAGAAAACTTACCTAATTTGGAGAAACGAAGTGACATCAAAATACAACAGGAAGCAAAAAGAACCTTTAATAGACACTATAAGAAAAGGACTTCACCATGACATACTGTAGTCAAACTTTCAACAGTAAGACATAAAGAAAAGATTCTAAAATGTCCATGAGAGAAAAGCTTGATTACCTTCAGAGGATCCCCAATTAGACTAACAGCTGATTTCTCATCAGAAACCCTACAGGCTAGGAGAGAATAGAGAGACATAGTCCAAGTCTTAAAAGAAAGAAACTGTCAGCCCAGAATACTGTACCCAGAAAAGCTCTTATTTACAAGTGAAGGTGAAATAAAGACCTCCATAATAAACATAAATTAAATTTATCACCAGCTTTCCAGCCTTACAAATGATTCTTTTTTTTTTTTTTTGACAGGCAGAGTTAGAGAGAGAAGAGAGAGAGAAAGGTCTTCCTTTCATTGGTTCACCCCCCAAATGGCTGCTATGGCTGGTGTGCTGTGTGGATCCGAAGCCAGGAGCCAGGTGCTTCCTCCTGGTCTCCCATGTGGGTGCAGGGCCCAAGCACTTGGGCCATCCTCCACTGCCTTCTCAGGCCACAGCAGAGAGCTGGATTGGAAGAGGAGCAACCAGGACAGAACCAGCGCCCCAACCGGGACTAGTACCTGGGGTGTTGGCGCTGCAGGTGGAGGATTAGCCTAGTGAGCCATGGTGCAGGCTACAAATGATTCCTAAGGATGTGCTACACATAGAAACAGAGAATGATAGTTATGAAAGAATGTAAAAGCATAAAATCTCCCAGCAAAAGTACAAAGGAAATCCAAAGCAAACAATAGGAATATTTATGGGAAAATGTTAGGACAAAATTATTACAAATAAAAACTTTGAATGTAAATGGCCTAAATTCTCCAACTATAGGATAAACAATGGATGAGTGGATTAAAAACAAGATCTATTTGCTGTCTACAACAAACACACTTCAATGACAAAGATACATGCAGACTGAAAGGAAAAGTATGGGAAAAGATATTCCATGCTAACAAAAAGCAAAAAGAAGCAGGTATAGCCATCCTAATATCAAACAAAATAGACTTTAACAAAATACTGTCAAAAAGACAAAGAAGGGTATTATGTAATGATTAAGGGAACAACTCAACAGGAAGACGTGATTATAATAAATCTATATGAACCCTATGCCAGAGTATTGGCTATATAAACAATTGTTAATGGATATAAAGGGAGACATAGACTCCAAAACAATAGTAATAGCGGACTTCAACACCCCACTTTCATCAATGGGTGGATCAACTACAAAGAAAACCAACAAAGAAACAACAGAACTAATCTACACTATGGACCAAATGGACCTAACTGATATCTACAGAACATTTCATCCCACATCTGAAAAATACACACTCTTTTCATCAGTGTATGGAACTTTCTCTAGGATAGACAATATATGCTAGGCTATAACACAAGTCTCAGCAAATTAAAAATACTGAAATCATCTATCATATCATGCATCATTTCTGAACACAATGGAATGAAGCTGAAAATTAACAACTCAAGAATCTCTAGAATATATGTGAAACATATAAAGACTGAAAAATATGCTCCTAAATGCACAGTGTTCCATAGAAGAAATCAAAAGGGCAACAAAAAATTCCTATAAACACAATATATCAAAACTTATGGGATATAACAAAAGTAGTGTAAAGAGGGAAGTTTATAGCAGTCAGTGCCTACATCAAGAAATTTAAAAGGCATCAAATAAATGAAAAATGAATGCATCTGGAGGACCCAGAGAAACAATGCATCATCCCAAAATTAATATGAGGAAAAAATAATTATAATGAGAAGAAATAAACAAAATTGAAACAAAAAAACAATAAAAAGATCAGGAAACAAAGAGCTGGTATTTAGAAAAAATAAAAGTGATGCACCACTGGCCCAATTAAGCAGAAAAAAAGAGAGAGAAGACCCATATCAATAAAATCAGATAACAAAAGGAGATGTAACAAGAAATACCACAGAGAAAGAATCATCAGCTAGAATGGAAATTATAGAAGAAAGGGACAGATTTCTGGACTCATACAATCTACCAAAATTGATTCATAAAGACATAGAAAACTTAAATAGACCAATAACCAAGACAGAAATTATATCAGTAATAAAGACCCTCCTTGGCACCAGCCCCTAGCATGCTACTTGAGACTGGAAATTGTGGGTCCATGGAGCTGCAAATAGCAGTGGGAGGGAGAACTTGGTGAACTGCTTTTGAGGTTCCATGTGGGGAATAAAGAGAAGGTACAGAGGAACAAACGGAGAGGTCAGGCACCCCCCTAAGTGCCTCCCTACCCCCCTACCCATCAGGACTGGCAGCCAGCAGGGAGAAGCCATTTTGTTTGTTTATATTTTTGAACATAAGCAGGGGACTGCCACCTTTGCCTCCCATGCACATGCCCGTCAATTGTTTCCTACCCAGAAACGACGATCACAACATTTCAGAAGACTTTCTTCCCCATCACGCAAGCTGTACAACAAGGAGAAGTCCTGAATATTGAAAACTCAAGCCCACTCCATCTCCACTGAGAAGCAAGCTGAGCTTAATGTATTGGAGCTTGTACCCACCTCCACCACAACTGAGAAGTATTGGGGCTCTGTGTTTCCACTTGCAATGCACAGACACATAGAAGCTCATAACAGAGGGAAACCTCACCACATGAAAATCTTCAGAGATTATAGGTACAGTTCATTAGGTAGGGTGATGTAACCCTTTTTTCTTTTTGACAGGCAGAGTTAGACAGTGAGAGAGAGAGAGACAGAGAGAAAGGTCTTCCTTTCATTGGTTCACCCCCCCCCCCGAAATGGCCACTACAGCCAGTGCACTGCACCGATCCTAAGCCAGGAGCCAGGTGCTTCTCCTGGTCTCCAATGTGGGTGCAGGGCCCAAGGACTTGGGCCATCCTCCACTGCACTCCCAGGCCACAGCAGAGAGCTGGACTGGAAGAGGAGCAACTTGGACAGAATCCAGCACCCCAACCGGGACTAGAACCCAGGGTGCCAGTGCCACAGGTGGAGGATTAGCCTAATGAGCTGCAGCACCAGCTCCTGGGTCATGTAACCCTGAACACACCAGAGACTAACACTGGGGCATACTGCAACTGTGAGGAAAAGGGCAGGTTACACCAACAAAAGTGAACAACCTTCTATAACCAAAAAACTAGAGGAAAGCTACAAAACCCTCCCCCCACCCCCGGACCTTACACTGGATACCTCCTCCACCCTGGAATACTGAACAGAGCACCCAGGCCACATCCAGCACAAACCTCTTGGAACTCATTAAAAGTATAGACGTCCCACTAAATCACAAAGACACAAATTAAAGAGAAAAGCAACAAGACCAAAAAAAAAAAAAAAAAAAAAAAAAGAAAGAAAGAAAAAATACACAAATGCAGAAAAACTAAACAAAAACCCTAAATAAGACACTTGAGACCCCCAAGGGAATATTACAGCTCTTGAATAAGAGAAGGTGAAGATGAAGAGATCAAGGATATGCCATAAACAGAATTCAAAAATTAATCATCAGATTACGTAGAAGCATTCAGAAGCAAATTCTCAATCTAAATAAAAAGTGCTTCCAAGAAATTGAGATATTAAAGAAAAGTCAGAATGAAATACTAGAAATGAAGACTTCAATAGATCAAATAAAAATGCAATGGAAAGCCTTAACAACAGAATAGGTGAGACAGAAGAAAGAATATCAGAACTAGAGGACAGATTTCTGGAAATTTAGTAGACCAAAAAAAAAAAAAAAAAAAAAAAAAGGAAGAAATTAGAAAACCAGTTGGAGAGCTACAAGATGCTATCAAATGATCCAACATACGGATACTAGTAGTTCCGGAAGGCATGGAAAGGGAGAAAGGATTAGAAGGCCTTCTTAATGAAATAACAAAACTTCCCATATCTAGAGAAAGAAACAGACATCTAAGTACAAGAAGTATAGAGAGCTCCCAGTAGAAAACCAGACAAGATCTTCAGCACAACACATGTAGTAAAACTCTCCACAGTAACACGTAAAGAAAAGATCTTAAAATGTACATGAGAGATGCCAAATCAATTCAGAGGAAACCCAATTAGACTCACTGTAGACTTCTCATCAGAAACCCTATAGGCAAGGAGAGAATGGCAAGATATATTCCAAGTTAAGAGAAAAGAACTGTCAACCCAGAATACTGTACCATGCAAAACTCTCATTTATGAATGAAGAAGAAATAATGATTTTCCACAACAAAGAGATATTGAAAGAATTTGTAACTACTTGCCAAGCCCTGCAAAAGATGCTCAAGGATGTGCTACACTCTGAAAACCAGAAACAGGAACATCACTATGAAGAAGATGAATGCAGAAAATGACTCAGCAAAAGTAAAAGTAAACCCAAAGTAAATAATTAGGACTATTAATGAAAACATGGCAGGGGAATTTAACAATAGTGACTTTGAATGTAAATGGCCTCAATTCTCCAGTTAAAAGACACAGAGTGGCTGAAAGGATTAAAAAGGAAAAACCATTCATTTGCTGCCTAAAAGAAGCACATCTTATCAACAAAGATGCACACAGACTGAAATTGAAAGAATGGAAAAAGATAATCCATGCTAACAGGAACCAAAAAAGAACTGGTGTAGCCATCCTAATATCAGATTAAATAGACTTTAACACCAAAACTATTAAAAGAGACAAAGAAGGACACTATGTAATGATTAAAAGATCAATTCAACAGGAAGATGTGACTACTATAAATTTATATGCATATAATTACAGGGCACCTGGCTATCTAAAAAAATCTTAAACAATTTAAAGGGAGAAATAAACACAAATACAAGAGTAAAGGGGGACTTCAATACCCCACTTTCAGCAGTGGACAGATAACCAGACAGAAAAATCAACAAGGAAACAGCAGAGTTAATTGACACTATAGAACAAATGAGCCTAATAGATATCTATGGAGCTTTCCAAGCTACAGCCACAAAATACACACTTTTCTCACCAGTGCAAGGAACTTTCTCGAGGATTGACCACATGCTAAGCCATAAAGCAAGTCTCAGCAAATTCAAAAAAATCGAAATCGTACTATGCATCTTCTTAGACCAGAATGCATTCAATTAGAAATTGGCAACTCAGGAATCTCTAGAATATATGCAAACATGGAGACTGAACAATATGCTCCTGAATGAACAGTGGGTTATAGAAGAAATCAAAAAAATTTTGGAAACAAATGAAGATGACAATATAACATATCAAAACTTATGGGATACAGCAAAAGAAGTGTTAAGAGAAAAGATTATAGCAATTGGTGCCTGCATCGAGAAATTGGAAAGACACCAAATAGATGAACTATCAATGAAACTCTAGGATCTATAAAAGCAACAGTAAACCAAACCCAAAACTACAGGAGTAAAAAATTAATTAAAATTAGAGAAGAAATCAACAAAATTGAAACAATAAAAAAGAGGATCAGAAAATGAAGAGCTGGTTTTTTGAAAAAATAAAGAAAATTGACATGTCATTGGACCAACTAACCAAAAATAAGGAGAAAGTAGACCCATATCAATAAAATTAGAGATTTAGAGATGAAAAAGGAAATGTAGCAATAGACACCACAGAAATAAAAAGAATCATCAGAAATTACTACAAAGAGCTGTAGGGTGACAAACTGGGAAACCTAAAAGAAAGGTATAGATCCCTGGACGCACACATCCTACCTAAAATTAACCATGAAGACATAGAAAACCTAAATAGACTAATTACCAAGACCAAAATTGAGCTGGTAATAAAGACCCTCCCAACAAAGTAAAGCCCAGGACCAGATGGCTTCACCACTGAATTCTACCAGACATTTAAAGAAGAACTAACTTCAATACTTCTCAAGTTATTCAAAACAACTGAAAGGGAGGGAATCCTCCCAAATTCTTTCTATGAAGCCAGCATCACCTTAATTCCTAAACACAGAAAAGACCCAAAGAGAATTACAGACCAATTACCCTTATGAATAATGACACAAAATTCTCAACAGAATTCTGGCCAAGTAAATCCAACAACACATCAAAAAGATTATTCACTTGGACAAGGAGGATTTATCCTTGGTATGCAGGGATGTTTCAACATTCACGAATCAATCAATGGGATATATCACGTTAACAAACCGAAGAAAAAAATCCATATGATTATTTCAATAGATGCAGAGAAAGCATCTGATAAAATACAACTAACTTTCATGATGAAAACTCTAAGCAAATTGGGTATAAAAGAAACATTCCTCAACACAATCAAGGCAATTTACTACAAACCACCTTCAGCATCCTTTTGAATGGGGAAAAGTTTTAAGCATTCTCACTGAGATCCCAAACCAGAGAAGGATGCCCACTCTCATCACTGCTATTCAATATGGTCTTGGAAGTTTTAGACAGAGTTATTAGGCAAGAAAAAGAAATCAAAAGGATTCAAACTGGGAATGAGGAAGTCAAACTATCTCTATTTGCAGAAGACATGATTCTATATATCAGGGATCAAAAAAAAAAATCCAAGAGACTATTGGAAACCATAGAAAAGTTTGATAAAGTAGCAGGATATAAAATCAATACACACAAAAAAAACAATAGGCTTTGTATACATAGACAATGCCACAGCTGAGAAAGAACTTCTAAGATCAATCCCATTCACAACAGTCACAAAAAAAGTTAACCAGGTGGAGGCAAGATGGCAGAATAGGAAGGGAGCACACTGATAGTCCGGGGAGAGATAGTTTAATAAAAGTGGAGATACTGCAGGTTCAAGGAAGAGTAGGGGAGGAAACAGCAGAAGAAACTCTTCTGGAACGTGTGATTCACAGCGGACCTGCATGGAGAGCGTGGGAGCCCACAGTTCGGGACACCAGCGGCAGACTCAACACACCAGCGCTGGAACGCGAGGTGAGCCGAACCTCAATAGCCCGAGACACCGGCAGGCAAGCGGAGAGAGGAGACTAGAGGGAACGACCCCCCGGGGGGGGGGGAGTTCACCAGGCTAACTGGAAGAGAGAGAGAGAAAAAAAAAAAGGTGACTGGTACGGACACGGATTTCTCTCTCTCCGCTCACCTCTCAAGGGCGAGCAAGACAAAGAGCAGGCGCCATCTTGGACATACGTCATAAGCAGAGTGACCTCAGGTCTGCAAAGGCCCTGAGCCTAGCAGAAAAACCTGACTCTGGGCGGGGCGAATTAACAGGAGATTAGGACCTAGTAAATTTGTGGTGCTACTGAACTGAGACTGTCAAAAAAGAGACGGTGGGGGAGAGAACTCACGGAATTCACGTGAGCACTCTCCAGAGATGCTACAATTCTGTAACTTTGGCAACCCAGTGGGAGACTGAAGGAGAATTTGAGCCCACTCTGAGGGCCGAACAGATTCCCTGTGTGGTCCTTGGGAAAGAGCTTCCGATCTCTGGCTCCTGTGGGTATATCATTTGCCTGATAACTACCTCCAACTTCGTTCAGCTGTGCGGAATTACTTCCCTTTTGAATCAAAAAAAAAAAAAAAAAAAAAAAGAAAGAGAGAGAGAGAGATTTACCACGCCTAACCTGGGAGTGTCACCTTTGGCACACCAAACAGAGCTCTCAGGCCACACCCATCTCAAGCCCTAAGGCTCCATCAAAAACAGATAGTCCACTTAATCTAGAGTCATAGTATAACAAGAAAAAGCACCACAGTGAAGAAACCAAATATCTCCAATATGCCAAATAACAAACGCAAAAACTGAGGTAATAAAAACAAGGAAGTCACCATGACGCCCTCAAATGAAAAAGACACCCCAATTCAAGATTATGAGGATGATGAGATAGAAGAAATGCAAGAAGCAGATCTCAAAAAATTGATAAGAACATTAAAAAGTTCTCAAAAACAAATTCTTGAACTACAGAAATCCTTAATGGACAAAATAGAAAATCTCTCTCGTGAAAATGAAATATTAAGGAGGAATCAAAATGAAACGAAACAGCTAGTACAACAGGAAACTGTGATAGTGACTGAAGTGAAGAATTCAATAGATCAAATGAAAAACAATAGAGAGCCTTACAAACAGAATGGGTGAAGCAGAAGAGAGAATATCGGACTTAGAAAACAGAGAACAGGAAAGGATACAGTCAGACCAAAGAAAAGAAGAGGAAATTAGAAATCTAAAACATATTGTCGGGAATCTTCAGGATACTATTAAAAAACCCAACATTCGGGTTCTAGGAGTTCCTGAAGGCATGGAGAGGGAGAAAGGATTAGAAGGCCTTTTTAGTGAGATACTAGCAGAAAATTTCCCAGGTTTGGAGAAGGACAGAGAAATCCTAGTACAGGAAGCTCACAGAACCCCTAATAAACACGACCAAAAGAGATCCTCACCACGACACGTTGTAATTAAACTCTCCACAGTGAAACATAAAGAAAAGATCCTAAAATGTGCAAGAGAGAAACGTCAGATAACTCTCAGAGGATCTCCAATCAGACTCACAGCTGACTTCTCATCAGAAACCCTACAAGCTAGGAGGGAATGGCGAGATATAGCCCGGGTACTAAGAGAGAAAAACTTGCCAGCCCAGAATATTATATCCTGCAAAGCTCTCATTTGTGAATGAAGGTTAAATAAAGACTTTTCATAGCAAACAGAAATTGAAAGAATTTGTTGCCACTCGTCCAGCCCCGCAAAAGATGCTTAAAGATGTGTTACACACAGAAACAAAGAAACACGGTCATCAATATGAAAGAAGGTAAAGGAAGGAAACCAAGGAAGGAAACCTCACAGCAAAAGATCACAGGGAATTCAAAGCATATATTAGAACTTATCTTTGGCAAATGGCAGGGCAAAGTTACCACTTATCATTAGTCACTTTGAACGTGAATGGCCTGAACTGTCCAGTTAAAAGACACCGTTTGGCTGATTGGGTTAAGGAACAAAACCCATCTATTTGCTGCTTACAAGAAACACATCTTTCCAACAAAGATCCATACAGACTGAAAGTGAAAGGCTGGAAAAAGATATACCATGCCAACAGAAATGAAAAAAGAGTGGGCGTAGCCATCTTAATAACGGACAACATAAACTTTACCACAAAAACTGTTAGCAGAGACAAAGAGGGGCACTATATAATGATTAAGGGATCAATACAACAAGAAGATATAACAATTATCAATGTATATGCACCTAACTACAGGGCACCAGTTTATCTAAAAGATTTATTAACGGACTTAAAGGGAGACTTAGACCCCAATACAATAGTGCTGGGGGACTTCAATACTCCACTCTCAGAAATAGACAGATCAATAGGACAGAAGATCAACAAGGATACAGTAGATTTAAACGACACTATAGCCCAAATGGATCTAACAAATATATACAGAACTTTCAATCCTACAGCTAAAGATTTTACATTCTTCTCAGCAGCACATGGAACCTTCTCTAGGATTGACCACATACTAGGCCATAAAGCAAGTCTCAGCAAATTCAAAAGAATTAGAATCATACGATGCAGCTTCTCAGACCATAAAGGAATGAAGTTGGAAATTAGCAACTCAGGAATCCCTAGAGCATACGCAAACACATGGAGATTGAACAACATGCTCCTGAATGAACAATGGGTCATAGAAGAAATCAAAAGAGAAATCAAAAACTTTCTGGAAGTAAATGAGGATAACAGCACAACATACCAAAACTTATGGGACGCAGCAAAAGCAGTGTTAAGAGGAAAGTTTATATCAATAGGTGCCTACATCAAGAAATTGGAAAGGCACCAAATAGATGAGCTTTCAATTCACCTCAAGGATCTAGAAAACCTACAGCAAACCAGACCCAAATCTAGTAGGAGAAGAGAAATAATTAAAATCAGAGAAGAAATCAACAGGATTGAATCCAAAAAAACATTACAAAAAATCAGCCAAACGAGGAGCTGGTTTTTTGAAAAAATAAACAAAATTGACACCCCATTGGCCCAACTAACTAAAAAAAGAAGAGAAAAGACCCAAATCAATAAAATCAGAGATGAAAAAGGAAATGTAACAACAGACACCACAGAAATAAAAAGAATCATCAGAAATTACGACAAGGACTTGTATGCCAGCAAACAGGGAAACCTATCAGAAATGGATAGATTCCTGGACACATGCAACCTACCTAAATTGAACCAGGAAGACATCTGAAACCTAAACAGACCCATAACTGAGACAGAAATTGAAACAGTAATAAAGGCCCTCCCAACAAAGAAAAGCCCAGGACCAGATGGATTCACTGCTGAATTCTACCAGACATTTAAAGAAGAACTAATCCCATTTCTTCTCAAACTATTCAGAACAATCGAAGAAGAGGGAATCCTCCCAAATTCTTTCTATGAAGCCAGCATCACCTTAATTCCTAAGCCGGAAAAAGATGCAGCACTGAAAGAGTATTACAGACCAATATCCCTGATGAACATAGATGCAAAAATCCTCAATAAAATTCTCGCCAATAGAATGCAACAACACATCAGAAAGATCATCCACCCAGACCAAGTGGGATTTATCCCTGGTATGCAGGCATGGTTTAATGTGCACAAGACAATCAATGTGATACACCACATTAACAGACTGCAGAAGAAAAACCATATGATTATCTCAATAGATGCCGAGAAAGCATTTGATAAAATACAACACCCGTTCATGATGAAAACTCTAAGCAAATTGGGTTTGGAAGGAACATTCCTCAATACAATCAAAGCAATCTATGAAAAACCCACAGCCAACATCCTATTGAATGGGGAAAAGTTGGAAGCATTTCCACTGAGATCTGGTACCAGACAGGGATGTCCACTCTCACCACTGCTATTCAATATAGTTCTGGAGGTTCTAGCCAGAGCTATTAGGCAAGAAAAAGAAATTAAAGGGATACAAATTGGGAAGGAAGAACTCAAACTATCCCTCTTTGCAGATGACATGATTCTTTATTTAGAGGACCCAAAGAACTCTACTAAGAGACTATTGGAACTCATAGAAGAGTTTGGCAAAGTAGCAGGGTATAAAATCAATGCACAAAAATCAACAGCCTTTGTATACACAGACAATGCCATGGCTGAGGAAGAACTTCTAAGATCAATCCCATTCACAATAGCTACAAAAACAATCAAATACCTTGGAATAAACTTAACCAATGACGTTAAAGATCTCTACGATGAAAATTACAAAACCTTAAAGAAAGAAATAGAAGAGGATACCAAGAAATGGAAACATCTTCCATGCTCATGGATTGGAAGAATCAACATCATCAAAATGTCCATTCTCCCAAAAGCAATTTATAGATTCAATGCAATCCCAATCAAGATACCGAAGACCTTCTTCTCAGATCTGGAAAAAATGGTGCTGAAATTTATATGGAGACACAAGAGACCTCGAATAGCTAAAGCAATCTTGTACAACAAAAACAAAGCCAGAGGCATCACAATACCAGATTTCAGGACATACTACAGGGCAGTTGTAATCAAAACAGCATGGTACTGGTACAGAAACAGATGGATAGACCAATGGAACAGAATTGAAACACCAGAAATCAACCCAAACATCTACAGCCAACTTATATTTGATCAAGGATCTAAAACTAATTCCTGGAGCAAGGACAGTCTATTCAATAAATGGTGCTGGGAAAACTGGATTTCCACGTGCAGAATCATGAAGCAAGACCCCTACCTTACACCTTACACAAAAATCCACTCAACATGGATTAAAGACCTAAATCTACGACCTGACACCATCAAGTTACTAGAGAACATTGGAGAAACCCTTCAAGATATTGGCACAGGCAAAGAGTTTCTGGAAAAGACCCGGGAGGCACAGGCAGTCAAAGCCAAAATCAACTATTGGGATTGCATCAAATTGAGAAGTTTCTGTACTGCAAAAGAAACAGTCAGGAGAGTGAAGAGACAACCGACAGAATGGGAAAAAATATTTGCAAACTATGCAACAGATAAAGGGTTAATAACCAGAATCTACAAAGAGATCAAGAAACTCCACAAGATCAAAACAAACAACCCACTTAAGAGATGGGCCAAGGACCTCAATAGACATTTTTCAAAAGAGGAAATCCAAATGGCCAACAGGCACATGAAAAAATGTTCAAGGTCATTAGCAATCAGGGAAATGCAAATCAAAACCACAATGAGGTTTCACCTCACCCCGGTTAGAATGGCTCACATGCAGAAATCTACCAACAACAGATGCTGGTGAGGATGTGGTGAAAAAGGGACACTAACCCACTGTTGGTGGGAATGCAAACTGGTCAAGCCACTATGGAAGTCAGTCTGGAGATTCCTCAGAAACCTGAAGATAACCCTACCATTCGACCCAGCCATCCCACTCCTTGGAATTTACCCAAAGGAATTTAAATTGGCAAACAAAAAAGCGGTCTGCACCCTAATGTTTATTGCAGCTCAATTCACAATAGCTAAGACCTGGAACCAACCTAAATGCCCATCAACGGTAGACTGGATAAAGAAATTATGGGATATGTACTCTTTAGAATACTATACGGCAGTAAGAAACAATGAAATCCAGTCATTTGCAACAAAATGGAGGAATCTGGAATACATCATGCTGAGTGAAATAAGCCAGTCCCAAAGGGACATATACCATATGTTCTCCCTGATCGGTGACAACTGACTGAACCCCAAAAAGGAAACCTGTTGAAGTGAAATGGACACTATGGGAATAGGTGACTTGATCAGCATAGCCCTGACTGTTAATGAACAACTTAATACATTATCCCTCTTAGTAGTTTTTTTGTCTGTTCTACTTAATATGACTGGTTTAATTCTGTAATTAATACACAGTTATTCTTAAGTGTTGAAAATTAACTGAAATGTGATCCCTGTTAAACATAAGAGTGGGAATAAGAGAGGGAAGAGATGTATAATTTGGGACATGCTCAAGCTGACTTGCCCCAAATGGTAGAGTTAGAAACATAGCAGGGGATTCCAATTCAATCCCATCAAGGTGGCATGTACCAATGCCATCTCACTATTCCAAGTGATCAATTTCAGTTCACAATTGATCATAATGAAAGGACTAAGAGTCAAAGGGAGCACATAAACAAGTCTAGTACCTGCTAACACTAACCGATAGAATAAATAAGGGGGAGAGTGATCCAACATGGGAAGTGAGATACTCAGCAGACTCATAGAATGGCAGATGTCCTAAATAGCACTCTGGCCTCAGAATCAGCCCTAAAGGCATTCGGATCTGGCTGAAAAGCCCATGAGAGTATTTCAGGCATGGAAAGCCAAGACACTCTGGCAAAAGATCTCTGTGAGTGAGATCCCAGTGGAAAGAACAGGTCTTCAAAGAAGGAGGTACCTTTCTCTGAAGGGAGGAGAGAACCTCCACTTTGACTATGACCTTGTCTAAACAAGATAAGAATCAGAGAACTCAGAGGACTTCCATAGCCTTGGAAACTCATGACTGGAGCATAGGGAGATTACTGATGCCATAGACAGGAGTGTCAATTGGTAAAGTCAACAACAGGAGTCACTGTGCACTTACTCCTCATGTAGGATCTCTGTCCTTAATGTGCTGTGCATTGAGATTTAATGCTATAATGAGTACTCAAACAATATATTTCACTTTGTGTTTCTATGGGGGTGCAAACTGTTGAAATCTTTACTTAATGCATACTAAACTGATCTTCTGTAAAAAAAAAAAAGAAATTATCAATTCCCAACTTGACTCTCACTGGGATTAAACATGACAATAGGTCTGATCTGATTTCATCATCATTTAAAAAAAATCATCTATTATTTTTCATTTTATGTTTCTGTGTGGGAGCAAACTGTTGAAATCCTTACTTAATGTATACTAAGCTGATCTTCTGTATATTAAGATAATCCAAAATGAATCTTGATGTGAATGGAAGGGGAGAGGGAGTGGGAAAGGGGAGGGTTGTGGGTGGGAGGGACGGTATTGGGGGGAAGCCATTGTAATCCATAAGTCGTACTTTGGAAATTTATATTCATTAAATAAAAGTTAAAAAAAAAGTTAACCAAGGATGTCAAAGATCTCTTCGATGAGAATTACAAAACATTAAAGAATGAAATAGAAGAAGATACAAAAAATGGAAAATCTTCCATGTTTATGGATTGGAAGATCAGTATCATGAGAATGTCCATTCTTCCAAAAACGATTCATAGATTCAATGCAATACCAATCAAAATTCCAAGGACATTCTTCTCAGACCTAGAAAAAATGATGCTGAAATTCATATGGAAGCATAAGAGAATTCAAATAGCTAAAGCAATCATATACAACAAAAACAAAGGCAAAGGCATCACACTAGCAGATTTAGAGACATACTACAAGGTAGTTATAATCAAAATAGCCTGGTACTTGTACAAAAATAGAGGAATAGAGCAATTGAATGGAATAGAAATACCAGAAATCAATCCAAGCATCTACAACCAACTTATATTTGACCAAGGAGTTAAAACCAACCTCTGGAGCAAGCACAGTCTTCAATAAATGGTGCTTGGAAAATTGGATTTCCACATGCAGAAATATGAAGCAGAGACTCTACTTTACACGTTACACAAAAATCCATTCAAAACAGATTAAAGACCTAAATCTACAAACTGATATCATCAAATTATTAGAGAGCATTGGTGAAACCCTGCAAGACACTGGCACAGGCAAAGATTTCTTGAAAAACACTCAGAGGCACAGGCAACAAAAGCAGATAGCTCTTTAATTTGCCAATTTAACTTTCTTTGGGTAAATTCCAAGGAGTGGGATGGCTGGGTTGTATGGTAGGGCTATAATCAGGTTTCTGAGCAATCTCCAAACAGACTTCCATAGTGGCTGTACCAGTTTGCATTCCAACCAACAGTTGATTAGTGTCCCTTTTTTCCCACATCCTCCCCAGCATCTGTTGTTAGTTGATTTCTGCATGTGAGCCATTCTAACCGGGGTGAGGTGAAACCTCATTGTGGTTTTGATTTGCATTTTCCTGATTGCTAGTGATCCTGAATATTTTTTCATGTATCTGTTGGCCATTTGGATTTCCTCTTTTGAAAAATGTCTATTGAAGTCCTTGGCCCATTTCTTAATTGAGTTGTTTGTTTTGTTGTTGTAGAGTTTCTTAATTTCTCTGTAGAATCTGGTTACTAATCCTTTATAGATTGCATAATTTGCAAATATTTTTTCCCATTCTGTTGGCTGCCTCTTCATTTTCCTGTTTCTTTTGCAGTACAGAAACTTCTCAATTTGATGTAATCCCTAAGGGTACATTTTAAAAACTTGCCATGAGATCCAAAATCCCATTAAGCTGGGTGGTAAAAATGCCATCTTAAGTGTTAAAATGATAATATTAAGTGTTATATTGATCATATAGATAGGATTGAGTATTAAAGGGATCATATAAATAAGATCAAGTAACTGGTAATAATAATAGAATTTAAAAAGAGAGTATGTTCTAACATGGGAATCAGTCCACACAGCAGACTCATAGAATGGCAATCACTCTGAATAGCACTCTGACTCAGAATCAGCACTTAAGGCATTATGGTCTGGCTGAAAATCCCAAGACAGCATTTCAGGAATGGAAAGCCAAGACACTGTGGCCAAAAAAAAAATGTCCTACATGAAGAATCTTTGTGAGACCCTAGTGGAAAGAAGGGGTCATCAAAGAAGGATGTACTTTTCTCTGAAAGGAGGAGAGAACTTTTGCTTTGCTTATGGCCATGTCTAAATACTGATTGGCACTGTGGACTCAACAGCCTTCCATAGCTGTGGCAGCTCATTTCAAGAGCCCCAGGTGATCACTGATGTCATACATAAGAGTGTTAATTGTTAAATTAACAACAGGCACTAACTCCCCATACAGGACCTCTGTCCTCAAGAGTTGTGCTCTGAGAATTAACTTTAAAATTTATTCTCAAACAGTGATTTCTGGTGTGTGTATGTGTGTGTGTGTGCAAACTGTAGACATTTTTACTTAGTATAGAGATAGTCTTCTGAGTATAAAGTTAATTGAAAATGAATCTTAATGGAGATTAGGTCTGTGAATGGGAGAGGAAAGAGGAAGTGGGGTGAGAGTGGGGTTTGGATGGTGGGTATGGTGGGAAAAATCACTGTATTTTTAAAGTTGTACTTATGAAATTTGTACTCATAAAATAATAGGTTTCTTTGGGAAAAAATAAATTAATTATTGCCCACAGGAACAACAACAAAAGAAAGACACTCCCGAGAAAGAAAAGCCCAGGACTGTATGGCTTCACTGCTAAGTTCTACCAGACTTTTAAAATAATAACTAATACCAATTCTTCTCAAATTATTCAGAACAATTTAAAGGGATGGAAACTGACCAAACTCCTATGTGGCCAGCATCACTTTAATTTCTAAACCGGGAAAAGATACAACAGAGAAAGAGAACTACAGATCAATATCATTGATGAACATAGATGCAAAAATCATCAACAAAATACTAGCTAATCAAATACGAAAACTACATCAGAAAGTTCATTCACCCATACCAAGTGGGATTTATCCCTGGTATGGAGAGATGGCTCAACATATGCAAATCAATAAATGTTATACATCACATTAATAAATTGAAGAATAAAAACTATATGATTATCTCAATAGATGAAGAGAAAGCATTTAACATAATGCATGATAAAAAACATAAGTAAATTGAGCATAGAATGAACATTTCTCAACACAATGAAGGCAATATATGACAAACCCACAGTCAGCATTATATTGAATGGGGAAAAGTGGGAAGCATTTCTGCTAAGATACAGAACCAAACAAGGATGCCCACTTTCACCATTGCTATTCAGTATAGTTTTTTGAAGCTGCAAAGGTAGTAGAAGCCGAATTAACTTGTTTTCAGATGGCATGATTCTATATATAGGGGAATCAAAAGTCCCCACTAAGAGAATATTGGAACTCTTAAGAGAGTTTGGTAAACTTGCAGGATATAAAATAAACACAAAAAATCAACAGCCTTTGTACACAATGCCATGGTTGAGAAAGAACTAAGATTAATCTCATTCATAATAGCTCCAAGGAGGTGAAAGATCACTACAATGAAAATAATAATGAAAGAAATAGAAGACACAATAAAATGGAAAAATCTTGCATGTTTTTGGATTAGAAGAAATACCAGCAAAATGTCCATACTACCAAAAGCAATTTACAATGAGATCCCAATCAAAATACCAATGACATTCTCTCAGATCTAGAAGAAATGAGCCTAAAATTCATACAGAAACACAAGATACCCCACACAGCTAAAGCAATCTTAAACAACAAAAACAAAGCCAGAGGTATCATAGTACCAGATTTCAAGACATATTACATGGCAGTTATCATCAAAATAGTCTAGTAATGGCACAAAATAGACATGTAGAACAGTGAAAAGAATAGAACTCCCACAAATCAATCCACACATCTGCAACCAACTAATCTTTGACAAAGGAGCTAAATTCAATCCCTGGAGAAAGGACAGTATCTTCAACCAATGGTGCTGGAAAAACTGTATCTCAGTGTGAAGTATGAAACACAATCACTATTTTACACTTTATAAGAAAATGTTGTCACAATGGGTCAAGGATCTAAATCTATGATTTGAAACCATCAAATTACTACAGGAGAACATTGGTATAACTGAGAAACAGTGACATAGGCAAAGACTTCTAGGAAAAGACCCCAAAAGCTCAGGTAATGAAAGCAAAAATAGACAAATAAGCTAATAAGGTTTTGAACAAAGGGAATATGTACCAACAGAATGGGAGAAAATACTTGCAAACTGTGCAACTAAGAAGTGATTAATATCCAGAATCTGTAAAGAGCTCAGCAAACTCAACAACAAAACAATCCAGTTAAGAAATGGGCAAAGGATATGAACATACACTTTTCAAAGAAATGAACTCAAATGGCCGACAGAGACATGTTCAGGATCATTAGCCATCAGAGAAATGCAATTCAAAACCCCAATAAGGTGTCACTTCTCCCCAGTTAGAATGGTTATCATCCAAACACCAAATACTAAATGCTGATAAGGATGTGGGGGAAAAAGGTATGCTAACCTACTGTTAGTAGGAACATAAACTAGTAGAACCATTATAGAAGACAGTATGGAGATTCCTCAGAGATCTGAAAATAGATCTACCATATGACCCAGCCATCCCACTCTGGAGGATTTACCCAAATCAAACAAAATCAGCATATGAAAGAGTTATTTGTACCCCCATGTTCATTGCAGCTAAATTCACAGTAGCTAAGATATAGAATCAACCCAGATGTCTATCAACCAATGTCTGATAAAGAAAATGCTGTATATACACTATGGAGTACTATTGAGCCATAAAAAAGAATGAAATCTTGTCTTTTGCAACAAAATGGATGCAACCATTATGCTTAGTGAAATAAGCCAGTCCCACAAAGACAAATATCATATGTTTACCTGATCTGTGGTAACTATTAGAGTACAAAAATATAATGTATGTGAGTGCAACTGACATTCAGAGATTTGATTATTATTTATAGCCCTTGTTTGTACTGTTGAGGAACAGTGTTCTTTTTTTTTTTTCTTATCACTATTTGTTGCATTCTTTACTTGGAAGTTTAAACTTATGATTACAAAAAGAAAGAGTAAGAAAGGATGGTGAGCAGGAGGGTGGGAGCATGAGTGGGAGAGAGGGTAGGGTGGGAAGTATTACTATGCTCCTAAAGATGTATACATGAAATACATGGAATTTGTTACCCTTATGTAAATTTTCAAAGTTGGAATACTGACTCTTATCCTTAGCAATCTCTTTAATTTCCCTCACTTCTCCCTGGCAGCATTAGACACTGTTCTTTTTTGAACCTGTGAAAAAAACACTCCAGCACCATTCCCTATGTCCAAACACAGATCTTGAATTTGCTATTGTATTTTTTCTTGTATGCTCTTCCCTCAGAAAATGGTAAAACTTGCTCTGTCTCTTCATTGAGGTCTCTCTTTGTTTTAAAAGATTGATTTATTTATTTGAAAGTCAGAGTTACACAGAGAGAGAGAGAGAAAGAGAGATAGAGAGAGGTCTTCCATCCGATGATTCATTCCCCAGATGGCCGCAATGGCCGGAGCTGTGACAATTCGAAGCCAGGAGCTTCTTCCTGGTCTCTCACATGGGTAAGGGGCCCAAGGAGTTGGACCATCTTCTACTGCTTTTTCAGGCCATAGCAGAGAGCTGGACAGGAAGTGGAGCAGCCGGGTCTTGAACCGGCACCCACATGGGATGTCGGCGCTTCAGGCCAGGGTGTTAACCCACTGCGCCACAGCCCCGTCTCCTGAGTTCTCTCTTTAGAGGGATATTTCCTGACAAAGTATCTCAAGTAACATTTCTTCTCATCACCAATTTCACATGCACAATGACATCTGGAACTACTTATTGTATTAAATAATATTTGTTTAATTGTTTTTTCCCTTGTTCTTCCCCACCAGAATAGACCCCACAAGGACATGGGCTTTGTTTTGTTCACTGTTGTATGTTTAAGTGCTTATGCTGTATGTTCCTTAAATGTTGGTTAAATAAATTTTGGAAGATTTTTACCTTTTATTTATACCTTTCCCACCTAACATTCCAATGCTACCATTAAATCACAGGCCTCTGAAAAGCCTTTTCCCCTAGAAGCTTCATACCGATCAATCAATACTGAGTTCTGGCAAGTTTACCTCTTCATCAATTTCTTCTCTGGGGTCAAAAAATAACCATTCTGAAGTGAGATGTTCAAACTTTTCTTATAGAAAGGGACATGGCTAATCGTCCTTGATCATATAATAATTGCTGGTAAATGGAAAGTGTGTTACCATTCTAAGGAGCATTTGTATTTTATCGATAAATGATTCCTTAACAATCTGAAGAGCTAGTAGATTTGTGGATTAATTAACCAAAGCCATAGACTGAATGTTTAAGTCCCCATCAAAATTCATATGGTGACATCTAATCCACAATGTGATGATATTTGGCAGCAGACACGGTGGGAGGTAATTAGGTCATGAGGGTTTCCTCATGAATGGGATTAGTGTCTGTAGTGAGGCCACAGAGAGCTACCTTGCCTCTTCTACCATGTGAGAATATGTGGGTGATTGAATTGTCAGCAAACCAGAAACTGAGCCCTCACCAGACACAAAATATGCTTGTTCTCTGATCACAAACTTTCCATTCTCCAGAACACTGAAAACTAAAATTTTTTTGTTTACAAACTGCCTGTTGTATAATATTTTGTTGCAGTAGGCCAAATGGACTAAGACAACCAAAAAATAGAGAAAACAAAATCAATAGAGGAAGACTTTCCCAAGATGCCTCAAATTACATCACACTGAGGCTTATATGGTATTTTGCTGTATGCCTAAGATTGCTGCTTAATGGTGAGACTTGTATCAGATTCATTTTTTATTCCATTATCAGAAATGCAAACAATTTTAATTAATCAGTTTAACAAAACATGCTTATTGCTAAATTAATAACCTTTACTCTTAACTGAAATATACTTTTTTAAAAAAAAGATTTATTTATTTGAAGGTCAGAGTTACACAGAGGGAGGAGAGGCAGAGGGAGAGGGAGAGAGAGAGAGAGAGAGAGAAAGGTCTTCCATCCGCTGGTTCACTCCCCAATTGGCCGCAACAACCAGAGTTGCGCTGATCTGAAGCCAGGAGCCAGGAGCTTCTTTCAGGTCTCCCACATGGGTGCAGGGGCCCAAGGACTTGGGCCATCCTCTACTGCTTTCCCAGACCCTAGCAGAGAGCTGGATCAGAAGAGGAGCAGCCGGATCTCTAAACCGGCACCCATATGGAATGCTGGCACTTCAGGCCAGGGCGTTAACCTGCTGCGCCACAGTGCTGGTCCCAAAATATACTATTTTCTCCACAATTTTATAGTTTTTGAATTTTTCTGTGAAAGCATAGTTATAATATTGAGATGTTCATAAATATTCACATTTGGCTATATCACACAGAGTCTGATTTATTTGCTGAAACTGAAGCATTTGCAAATGGAAAACATTATTAGCTTTGGAAGAACATCCAAGTGCTATTTAATCTGTAAATTACTGTTCTTTGAATGAATAAATCCTATTTCTGCTCCTTCTAAAGAAGAATTCTAGAACTAAAAAATAAACTAATCCATAGTTATAATCAGAGATTTCTCCGAACTCTCTCAATAAATGAAAGTTGACAAAATCAGCAAGAATATAGAAAACTTTAGTGCTGTGATGCATCCAGATGTAGTTGATTTTTATAGTACATTCTACTCCACAGCAGAATACACATGATTTTCAAATACACACTGAACATTTACTAAAATAAACCATCTTATGGGCCATACAATAAGTCTTGATAAGCTTAAAGGGAATCAAATCACACACAGTACGTTGTCAAGCCAAAAATGAAATTTAATAAGAAATTAGTAATGGAAATATATCTGGAGAGTCTGATCATCATCTTTGGCCATTAAATAACATAATTCTAAAAACCAAGAATCAGAGAAGTATCACTAGGGGAAATTGAATAGATTTTGAGCTTGATGAAAACAAATTGCAGCATATCAAATTTTGTGGACTGCAGCTGAATCAGTGTTTACAGGGAAACTCAAAGTAATAAATTCTCACATTAAGAAAGAAGAATTATCTTAAATCAATGACTCAATTGTTCACATTAAGAAACAAGAAAAAGAAGTGAATTATACCCCCCAAAAATGAACATATATAGGAACTAAAAATCAACAAAAACTAGAAAAAGTAACAGAGAATACCAATGAAAACAAAAACCGTTTCTTTAAAGAGATCAACAGAACTGATAAACCTTTACTGGGCTGATCAGGAGAAGAGAGAAAACACAAATTGTCAATATTGGCAATGAAGAGGGACAGCAATATGGATCCTTCAGATTTATGTAAAATGAGTCTGTTATGAGTAACCTATGTTAATGAACTGAACGTTTTAGGTGAAATGGGCAAAATCCTTGAAGGATACAAATTACCAAAGCTCACTGAAGAGGAAATTAACTACTGGAATAGTCCTGAATATACTGAGGAAAATGGTTTTGTAGTTGCTATCTTCCCACAATGAAAACTTCTGGCTCAGTAACTTCCTTGGAAAATTCTTAAGATTTACTGAAGTAACTGCACATAAACTTTTTCAAAAATCAAAAGGGAAATCACTTTTCAACTCATTTTACAAAGCTAGCATTCTATCTATAGCAAAACAATGACATTATTAACTAGTATAACCATTGTGGATGACAGTATGGAGATTACTCAGAAATATGAAAATATATCTACCATATGACCCAGCCATCCCATTCCTTGGGAATTTAATCAAATAAAATTAAATCAGTATATGAAAGATTTATTTGTGCCCTCATGTTTATTGCAGCTCAATGTACCATAGCTAATATATGGAATCAACCCAGATGTCTATCAATGATGATTGGATAAAGATAATGTGGTATATACACACTAAGTAACACTACTCTGCAATAAAAAAAAAATTGAAATCCTGTCTTTTGCAACAAAATGGATGCAACTGGAAATCATTATGCTTAGTGAAACAATCCAATCTCTCAAAGATAAATATTGTATATTTTCTCTGATGTGTGTTAGTTAATGTATAAAAAATGTATAGGAATTAAATGGAGATCTTGTGATTTGATTGTTGTTTTTATCTCTTGTTTATACTCTGGTTGACTTGCAGTCTTTCTACTTTTTACCTCTTGAATATTATGCCTATTGGTGCATTAAGTCTGTGATTATGAGGTGGATTGAAATTATGTTATTGCAAAAATTAAAAAAAAATAAAGGAAGGAAGAGGATTGAGGGAGGGAAAAAGGGAAGAAGGGAAGTAAGGCTATTTTAGAATTGTTATCTATTAAATACATGAAACCTGTTCCTTTTTTATTAATAAGATTAAAAAAGAAAACCAGAGATCAGCATTCCATATAAACATGGATAAAAAATCTTTGTAAGATATTAGAAAGTCAAATTCAGAAATATATGGAAAGAATGATTGATTGAGTGGGATACACTTGAAGAATGTAAACTTGGTTTAACATTACAGAGAATCAGTGTAAGTCACCATGTTGACAGAAGAGAAAAGGAACCCACACAATCATCCTCACACATGTAGATGGGGCAATTTATAAGATTCAAATCTCTTTAGGACAATACTCTAAAAGATATGAAACTGATTAAGGACAAGTATAAAAATAATCTGTAACTCTCTTTATACCTCATGATGAAATACTAAATGTTTTCCCCTAAAATTGGGAACAAGCAGGGTGCCACCTTATCCTTTTACTAAATGTTTTACTGGAATTTCTATCCACTGCTTTAAGGAAATAAAATTAAAATACAGATTGAAAGAAAAGAGAAAAACGAAAGAAAAAATAAGACCATTTCTACATCTTAAATGCTAATGAATTAAAAAGAATCTACAAAAACATGAATTTAACAAAATTGCATGAAATGAGGTTAATGTGCAAAAATAATGTTTACTGAGGGAAGACCAAGATGGCTGAATAGTGAGAAGATACACTGACCTCAGCCACAGAAGGAGACAAGAAAAACAAAGGAAGGACCACGTTTCCAAGGGACTGACAGAAATGTTCAGTTCAGAAGTGACAGAACAGAACAGAGCCTTCTTAAGACAGTGAGAAAAGACACACTGTTGCTGCTGGCCAGGAGTCATCATCTTTCAAGTCAAGGTAGGAAGAGTTTCTATGTGCCCTGCCATCAGTAGCTTTAGCTAAGGGAGAATTCCACAACCCCCTGCTAACTTTAACTCCAGCCTGGGGAGATGACTGGGGTCTAAGTAACTACTTGGCTTGGAGAAAGGAAGCCACATTGATTCCCTCTCCTCCCCCACCCCTATAGAGCTAGATTCAGATGGTTGTGTAGAGTCTTACAGCTTTCTTTTTGCTGCTACTGCCAGAAATGACCAGATCCAGAGTCAGGAAAACTTGCAGGGTGCAAAGCAGAATTCATATATCCTGCAACTGTGGGAATATTGAGCACAAGCCCTGGAGCTGTGCTTACTCACCCTACATAACTCAGGGGCGTTTCCCTCAGCTTCCTGGGGCTGGCACCAGCCGCAGCAACATCTGGACCTGACCTGAGGAAATTCTCTCCACACCTCCTAGCACACATTGCTTCCCCAAGCCCAACCACCAGCAACACTCTTGTATGCCTTGTGAAAACTGGGGACTATTTCATCTGTGCTTTGTGGAACTGGGACTGTTGATGCTGGCATTATAATCTTTGGAGTAATTAACATTCACTTGTGGTACCTGGAGTGCTCTGTCTGCACTGCTATGCTTCAGACAGGTGGCTGCCAATATCCCCAACACCTGGCTCCACCCCTAGGAAATGTGAGTAATGACCCCTCTGTTTACTTCAACACCAGGACTGTAATAATCAGTGCTAATTTCCTCAAACCTACTGGAATCTATGTGGTGATACCTAGGGAAGTACCTGCCTGTGTTCTGCCTCTCTAGAGCTGTACCAGCTAATGAAAAGTCTCCTGTATACATTATAGTTACCCTGTAGGACTGCAAAAGGGTTCCATTCATATCCCCTAATCCTGAGACTAGGGCTGTGGTGTCATAAGCCTTAGCACCAGTTGCATTCTTGCAGCAGGACATGACAGAAGGGCCCATCCCCACCATACAGCCCTGGAGTCACAGCTATTGGTGCCAGAAGCCCCAGAAACACTCAGGCTTGCCAATGGGATAAGGGGACAGCCCCCCTTTGTGTCCCTCAGCACAAAGAACAGGGCCTAGGCTAACTCCTATGATAACTGACAATAAACTCTCTGAGGACTAAAGAAACACATTGTAGGAAGACCACATTCACCTCAATGTCACACTTCTAACCATAGAAACTGCAGTAGAATAAAAAACTATATCACTTAAAGACACAGCTGACAGTGATTACAGCAAAAAAAAAAAAAAAAAAAGACTCAGAGGTTATACTTCTGGGATCACCTAGAAACAAAGCCAACACAAGAATCCAAGTGATAATCTGCATCCCATCTCAGCTATAAACTATTCTCCAATAAAATATGTTCCATAAAGAAGAAGGGATTATTTTGGTAGATGTACAGGTGTTAATGTAGGGACACAGAAACTTGAAGAAGCAAGGTAACATGACGCTTCCAAAAGAACACAATATTTCTCCAGAATTAGATCCTTAACTGAAGGAAATATATGAAATATCAGAAATAGAATTCAACATAATGATTGTAAGGAAGATCAATGTGATGCAAGAGAATATGGACAGCATATAGAAATGAGGGAATCAATTGGAGAAATGAATGGAAAATTCAGTACAGAGGGGGACATCATTATGAAAATTAAATAGAAATTTTGGAGAGGAAAACTTCAATCAGTGAAGTAAAAAATACAGTTGAATTCTTCAACAACAGAATAGACCAAGCAGAGGAAAGAATTTCTCATCTAGAGGACAACTTGTGAAATAACCCAGACACAAATAGAGACAATAACCTGAAATATGGGATACAATTAAACATCCAAATATTTGTATTATAGCAATTCTTGAAGGAGAAGAGAACAAACGGCATTGAGAACATGGTAGATGAAATAATAGTTGAAAATTTCACAAGTTTTTAAAGCTACATGGACATCCAGATACAGGAAGCTCAAAGAACCCCAAGTCAGCCTAACTCAACAAGATCTCCAAGGCATACTGTAGTCAAACTGTAAAACATTAGTGACAAGGAGAGGATCCTAAAGACAGTAAGAGAAGAGTATCAAGTTGCATACAAAGAAAACAAATTAGACCTACAGTAGATTTCTGAGCAGAAACCCTACAGGCCTGAATATAATGCAATGATAAATTAAAGGTCTTACAAACAAAACAAAACAAAACAATTTAAAACAAACTTCCAACCAAGAATATTATATCCAGTGAAGCTATCCTTTAGAAGTTAAGGAGAAAGAAGGTATCTCCAAGATAAGGAAAAACAAAGAAATCACCACCACCAGACCAGCCTTAAAAGAAATTCTGAAGGGAACCCTCATTAGAAGTAAGCCTTATGAAAACACATGACACTAACAAATTAATTAATGGAACACATATAATCAGCAGCCAAGCAACAAAAAGACAGGTGTTAGTTCTTATCAGTACTAATCTTGAATGTAAATGAATTAAAAAGATTTAGGGCTGGTTGAATAGATAATAAACCAAGACCCTACTACACACTGCCTATAAAAACTCACATCACAAATCAAATACACATAGATTGAAAGTGAAGGGCTAGAAAAAGGTAATGCAGGCAAATGGAAACCAAAACAACCAAGAGAAGCTGTCCTCCTATCAGATAAAAGAGACTTTAGGGCCAGCACTGTGGCACAGTGGGTTAACGCCCTGACCTCCCTGACCTGAGGTGCTGGCATCCCATATGGGCACTGGTTCAAGTCCTGGCTGCTTCACTTCCAATCCAGCTCTCTGCTATGGACTGGGAAAGCAGTGGAAGATAGCCCAAGTCCCTGGGCCCTTGCACCCGCGTGGGAGACCTGGAAGAAGCTCCTGGCTTTGGATCGGCACATCTCCGGCAGTTGCAGCCAATTGGAGAGAATTGGAGTGTGAACCATCAGATGGAAGACCTCTCTCTGTCTCTCCTCTCTCTCTCTCTCTCTCTCTCTCTGCCTTTCCTCTCTCTGTGTAACTCTGACTCTCATATATATATATAAATAAATCTTAAAAAAATAAAATAGACTTTAAATAAAAAACTGGGCGGGTGCCGCGGCTCAACAGGCTAATCCTCCACCTTGCGGGGCTGGCACACCGGGTTCTAGTTCCGGTCAGGGTGCCGGATTCTGTCCTGGTTGCCCCTCTTCCAGGCCAGCTCTCTGCTGTGGCCTGGGAGTGCAGTGGAGGATGGCCCAAGTGCTTGGGCCCTGCACCCCATGGGAGACCAGGAGAAGCACCTGACTCCTGCCTTCAGATCAGCGTGGTGCGCCGGCTGCAGCGCGCCTGCTGCGGCAGCCATTGGAGGGTGAACCAACGGCAAAGGAAGACCTTTCTCTCTGTCTCTCTCTCTCTCACTGTCCACTCTGCCTGTAAAAAAAAAAAAGTGACAAAGAAGGGCATTATATATTGATTAAAGGATCGATTCAGCAAGAAGATATAACAATCATAAATATATATACACCCATTACAAGACCACCCAATTATATACAGCAAATATTATTAGACCTAAAGGGAGATATAGACTCCATTACAATACCAGTGGGTGACTTCAACTCCCCACTCTCATTGATCACCTAACAGAAAATCAACAAAGACATGTCAGAGCTGAATCATACAACTGAACAAATGGATGTAATATACATTTATGGGCCATTTCACCCAACAACTAGAGAATGCACATTCTTCTCAACAGAACATGGAACATTTTCTAGGATAGAACATATTTTAGATCACAAATAAAGTCTCTGTAAATTTTAAAAGATAGAGATCATACCACATATCTTCTCAGACCACACAGGAATAAAACTAGGAAGCAACAAGAACAAGAAAATAGAACATTCATGAATCATGGAAATTAAATAATATGCTACTAAATGACACATGGGTCACTGAAGAAATTAAAAAGGAAATCAAATATTTTCTTGAAATGAATGAGAATGAAAATACAATGTATTAAAGTCTATGGGATACACCAGAAACAGTATTAAGAGGGAAGTTTATAATATTAAGAGCTTACATTAACAAAAAACAGGATGGTTTCAAATAAACGATCTAATGATGCATTAGATCAAAGTCTTAGAAAAATAAGAACAAAACCAAACACCAAATTAGCAGAAGAAATAATATCAAAGCAGAAATTAATGAGGTTTCTGATTTTTTGCATTTCAGTAGTGTCTGTTGTAATGTCTCTTTTTCATCTCTATTTGAGTTTTTTCATTGTTAGCTTGGCTAATGATTTGTCTATTTTGTTTACCTTCTCACAAACCTACTTTTTGTTTTGTTGATCTTTTTGTTTTAGTTTAGAAAGAAGTGGCCATCAAAGAAGGATATACTTTTCTCTAAAGGGAGGAGAGAACTTCCACCTTGCTTATGGCCTTGTCTAAATACTGATGGAGTTTGTGGATTCAAATGGCTTCCACAGCTTAGGCAGTTCATATCGATAGCCTTAGGTGGTCACTGACATAATACATAGTAAGAGTGTTAATTGTTAAATTCACAACAAGAGTCATTGTGCACTAACTCCCCATGCAGGACCTCTGTCCTCAATGAGTTATATTATGAGAGTTAACCATAAAACTAGTTCTCAGTTTTTTCATGTGCGTGTCTGTGCAACTTGTTGAAATCTTTACTTAGTATAGAGTTGGTCTTCTGTGTACAAAGTCAATTGAAAATTAATCTTAATGGAGAATGGGACTGGGAAGGGGAAAAAAGGGGTGGGAATGTGGGCAGGAGGGTGGATATGGTGGGAAAAATAACTATATTCTTAAGCTGTATTTGTGAAATTTGTATTTCTTAAAAAACTAATTAATTAATTAAAAAAGAAATGGGTAAAAAAAAACCTCCCATCCAGGAAAAGCCCAGGAACTGATGGCTTTTCAACTGAATTCTACATGCTGGTGAGGATATGGGGAAAAAGGGACACTAACCCACTGTTAGTAGGAATGCAAACTGGTAAGGCAACTATGCAAGTCAGTCTGGAGATTCCTCAGAAACCTGAATATAACCCTACCATACAACCTAGCCATCCCACTCCTTGGAATTTACCCAAAGGAAATTAAATTGGCAAACAAAAAAGCTGTCTGCACCTTAATGTTTATTGCAGCTCAATTCACAATAGCTAAGACCTGGAATCAACCCAAATGCCCATCAACAGTAGACTAGATAAAGAAATTATGGGACATGTACTCTATAGTATACTATGCAGCAGTAAAAAAACAATGAAATCCGGTCATTTGCAACAAAATGGAGGAATCTGGAAAACATCATGCTGAGGGAAATAAGCCAGTCACAAAAGGACAAATAGCATATGTTCTCCCTGATCGGTGACAACTAACCGAGCACCAAAAAGGAAACCTGTTGAAGTGAAATGGACACTATAAGAAACAATGAGTTAATCAGCCCTTGTCCTGTTGATGTACAGCTTAATACTTAATACTTCCCTCTCTTATTCCCACTCTTATATTTAACAGAGATCACTTTTCAGTTAAATTTAAACACCTAAGAATAATTATGTATTAATTACAGAATTCAAGCAATAGTATTACGCAGAACAAAAAAAAAATACTAGAAGGGATAGAGAGGGAAAAGATGTACAATTTGGGACAAGCTGAAGCTGACTTGCCCCAAATGGTAGAGTTAGGAACGTGCCTGGGGATTCCAATTCAATCCCATCCAGGTGGCATGTACCAATGCCATCTCACTAGTCCAAGTGATCAATTTCAGTTCACAGTTGATCACACTGATAGGTCTAAGAGTCAAAGAGATCACATAAACAAGACTAGTGTCTGCAAATACTAACTGATAGAATTAAAAAGGGAGAGAACGATCCAACATGGGAAGCAGGCTACACAGCAGACTCATAGAAGGGCAGATGTCCTAAACAACATTCTGGCCTCAGAATCAGCCCTTAAGGCATTTGGATCTGGCTGAAGATCCCATGAGAGTATTATAGGCATGGAAAGCCAAGACACTCTGGAAAAAAAAAACAAACAAACAAACAAACAAAAAAACCTAGGCCGGCGCCGTGGCTCAATAGGCTAACACTCCGCTTGTAGTGCCGGCATAGGCACACTGGGTTCTAGTCCCGGTTGGGGCACCGGATTCTGTCCCGGTTGCCCCTCTTCCAGGCCAGCTCTCTGCTGTGGCCTGGGAGTGCAGTGGAGGATGGCCCAAGTCCTTGGGCCCTGCACCCGCATAGGAGACCGGGAGAAGCACCTGGCTCCTGGCTTTGGATCAGCGCGGTGCGCCAGCCGCAGCGCACCGGCCGCAGTGGCCATTGGAGGGTAAACCAACAGTAAAGGAAGACCTTTCTCTCTGTCTCTCTCTCTCACTGTTCACTTTGCATGCAAAAAAAAAAAAAAAAAAGAAAGAAAGCAAGCAAAAAAAGAGACCTAAATGAAGATCTCTGGGAGTGAGATACCAGTGGAAAGAATGGGCCATCAATGAAGGAGGTACCTTTCTCTGAAGGGAGGAGAGAACTTCCACTTTGACTATGACCTTGTCTAAATAAGATCAGAGTCGGTGAACTCAAAAGGCTTCCATAGCCTTGGCAGCTCATGACAAGAGCCTAGGGAGATTACTGATGCCATAAACAAGAGTGTCAATTTGTTAAGTCAACAACAGGAGTCACTGTGCACTTACTCCTCATGTAGGATCTCTGTCCTTAATGTGTTGTTCAATGTGAATTAATGCTATAACTAATACTCAAACAGTATTTTACACTTTATGTTTCTGTGTGGGTGCAAACTGTTGAAATCTCTACTTAATATATACTAAATTGATCTCCTGTATATAAAGAGAATTGACAATGAATCTTGATGTGAATGGAATGGGAGAGGGAGCAGGAGATGGGAGGGTTGCCGGTTGGAGGGAAATTATGGGTGGGAAAAGCCATTATAATTCATAAGCTGTACTTTGCAAATTTATGTTTATTAAATAAAAGTGAAAAAAAATATCAAAACTGAATTCTACAAAACATTCAAAGAAGATGTACCCACAATACCCTTCAAACTATTCCAAAATACTGAACAGGATGGAACCTGGCCAAATTCTTTTCATGAGGTCAGCATAACATTGATAGCAAAACCAAAGATGCAACACAAAAAGAAAATTACAGACCTCTATCCTTAATGCACATAGATGCAGTCTCAACAAAATACTAACAAATCAAATCCAAAACCATATAAAAAAGATAACACATTATGATCAAGTGGAATTATCCCAAAAATGCAAAGGTGGTTCAATATTTACAAATCAATAAATATCATAAACCACATCAACAGAATGAAGAAAAAATACCATATGGTCATCTCAAAAGATGTTGGAATGCATTTGGTGAGATTCAACATCCTTCATAACTAAAACTTTCCACAAACTATGTATACAAGAAACATACCTCAAAATTATAAAGGCTATATAAAATAAACAGCAATATCATACTGGATTTCCCCTCAGATCTGGAACAAGACAAGGATGTCCACTTTCAACACTCTTAATCAATATAGTACTGGAAGTATTATCAAGAGCAATTAGGGAAGAGAAAAAAATAAAGGGCAATAAAATTGGGAAAAAGGAAGTCAAAATACCCATGTTTACAGATGACATGATGTTATACATGGAAAAACCTAAACATTCCACCAAAAAATGTTAAATTGATAAACCAATTTAGTGTAGTTAAATTGCAGGTTATAAAACATACAAAAATTAACTTTCTTATACACTAATTATGAACCCACCAAAAGAGAAATCCCACTCACAATATCCACAAAATCAAAAATCTCTATAATGAAAATCATAAAGCAGAGATGAAAGAAATCAGCAAAGACTCACACACAAAATACAAAGTTGTTCCTTTTTCATGAAATGGAAGAAAATCATTAAAATTTCTTTAACACCTAAAACAATCTACAGATTCAATGCAATACCTATTAAAATACCAGACATTCTTTTCAGAATTAGAAAAAGCAATGCTAAAGCTCATATGGAATCACAAAAAAATCCAGAATGGCCAAAGGATTCCTGTGGAAAAAAAATCAAGCTGGAGACATCAGAATACAAACTTCAAAGAATACAACAACACTATAATAATTAAAATAGCATTTTACAAACATTGAAAATCAACACATTGATCAATATAACAGAGAGACCATAAATTAACCTATTTACATATAGCCAATTGATTTTTGACAAAATATCAGACCATACACTGGAGAAAACATAATCTGTTCAACAAATGGTGCTAACAAAACTGGATGTATATATGTAGAAGAATGACATTGGATCATTACCTCTCACCCTATAAAAATCAACTGAAGTTGACTAAAGACCTAAATTTGAGACCTGAGACTATGAGGTTGCTCAAAGAAAATGTAGGGGAAATACTTAAGACATTGGTATAGGTGATGACTTTTTAGATAATAACCCCAAAGCAAGGCAACAAAAGCAAAAGTAGGCAAATGGGACTATATCAAATGGAGATGATTCTGCACAACAAAGGAAACTATCAACAGAGTGAAGAGATATCCAACAGAATGGGAAAAATATTTGCAAGCTACCTATCTAACACCTATCTAATACCCAGAATATATCAGCACCTTCAAAAACTCAACAACAAAAGAAAACACCAATGAATCCAGCTGAGAAATAGGAAAAGGATCTCAATATATAGTTCTTAAGACATACAAATGGCCACCAAATTTATGAAAAACTGCCCACATCACTAGTCATCAGGGAAATGCAAATCAGAACCAGAATGAGCTCTCACCTGACCCCTGTCTGATTGGCTACTACACAAAAGACAGAGAGTAACAAAAGCTGGGAGGATGTGGGGAAGGAGGATGATTTATGCACTGTTGGTTGGAGTACAAATTAGTGTAGCCCCTGTGGAAATTTCTCATAAAACTAGAAATATACTTGGGATCCAGAAAGCCCATTACCAGGTATAGACCCAAAAGACATGAACACATTGTATGAAAGAGATATCTGCACCACCATGTTTATAGCAGCAGTGTTCACAATAGACAAACTTTGGAATCATTGAAGATGGCCATGATCAGATGAATGGCTAAAGAAAATGCAGTATACATACACATACAAAATTGAACATTATTTAGCTATAAAAATGAAATTCTAACATTTACATCAAAATGGATGCAACTGGAAGACATCATGTTGAGTTAAATAAGCTGGGCACAGAAAGACAAATACCACATTTTCCCTCTTTTATGTGGGAGCTAAGGTTAAAAAGAAAAAAAAAAGAAATGCATGTATGTATGCAAATATAGTTTCATCAAATTTTGTTTAATATCTGTCAATAATAATGAATGATACTCCACCATAGTATTAACAGTCAATGGCTAATTAAAAATTTATTGTGTATGAGTGAAATAGACATCTTTTCATTTGATTATTATTGATAGCCTTTGCCTATATCCCTGCTGAATTATAGCCTTTTTACTTTTTACTTACTAGACTCTAGTTAATGGAGCATTAAATGCTTGACTATAATACAACTTAAAATGTTATCTCAAAAACTTAAAAATGAAAGGAAGGAGTGAAAGAACAAAGGAAGGGAGAAAAAGGAAAGAAGGAAAGGATAGGAGGGAGGAAGGGAAGTATAACTTTATTCTTAGAACTGTATCTATTTACATCTCTAAGAATTGCAGAATACTCTACCAAATAAAGACAGACACCATTATTGTATATTAAAAGGAAATATTACCATAGTGTCCTGTTGCTGTGGATTCATTCTGAGAGGAGGAGCGCAGTGGGGGCAAGAGGCACGGAATCACCACACAGACACTGGGAGTCGGGTGAAAGTGGGCGAGCAGCCCACAGACTTGTTTATTTCAGTTGGTACAGCAGCTTATATAGCCAAGGCAGCCAATCTGGTCAAGGGGCAGTTTATGCCCTAACAAATCACAGCCTGTTGCCAGGCAGGCTCTATTGCCAGGTGGTTTCCCAGGTGGTTTCTGAAGCCATTCCTGAGTAAGTGACGCTTGCTTACCAGCGGCCACCTTGGCCTGGCCTTCTCATTCCACCACATTTCCTCCTTTTCATTTATTTTTGATTAACGGGAGGTATGATCCTTGGTCATACCATTGTTGACCCCATTTCCATGTGGTCTCATGTGGCTGTACCTGTCATAGGTTGTCCTCAGGGGATCTTACCTGTCCTTGACTAACCAGCCCTCAAAACAGGAGACCACAGGAGTGCTTGCTCAGATGGGGGCAGGAATGAGGAACAATGGTAATCAGGAATGGCATGACTGCACGCAGGCTGTGGGCTGTTTGAGTGGCTGACCAGAGCCTGTGGGGTATAAAACAGTAAATGATGTGGCTATGGGCAGTTCCTCAGGGCAGGATGATAGGGCAGCAACTTGACAATCGGTAGCAGGTGTGTCTGCTAACAAGGCATACTCTCAGTCTTATTCGGCTGGTTCTGGTTGACTGTCAGTTACAGGCTTGATGTTTCTGGCTAGTACCCAAATGGGATGTCTTGCATTCTCTGGAAAGACACAAGCATATCCTCGTCCCTTGATTAGCAGAAGCCTTTTTACAGGCATTGGAATCCAGGGCCTGAATTTTGCATCTGCTCCTACATTTACTGCAAACATGCTGGTGGGATGGGGTCTAGAGGCTACCCTAAGAGCCTGGGGTGCCCGGGGACTGCCACAATATGGGGATTCTCATTGGGGTGGATGGGATGACCTTGCATGGGTTATTGCCTCGAGGTCGCCTAAGTTCATCCCACAGATATTTGGGGGGTGGCTGACTGGGCATTGTTGCATTGTCTGCTGTCATGTCATTTTCACTGTCAGAGCTCTCTCTCCCTAAGTCATCAACTGTTGTCTGTGAGGCAGAGGCCTGGAGCAACAGGCTCTTATCACTCACAGATTAATTATGTTTGGTAATCTGTGTGGCCTTCTGAGAAGGGGGTATCTTTCCCATGTTTGAGCACTTAGGGGCGGTGCACCACACCAACTCTAGTCAAAGGAAAGACACCCACAGCACTGCTGCCGTAACAAAACAAATTCCTAGCACCTCAGCAGCTGATGGCATTATGCAGGGGTGCCCAACATTAGATAGACAGTGGTGTATCAGATCATAAGTATGTCCTGCGTTTAGTTGGGGGGTCTTCCATGATAGGTCAAAGGCTGTATGCCCACACGGTGTCTCCGAAGCATCACCTCTCTCGAGTGAGGGAAGATGACTTGGTTCCAAATTCTGGGATGATCAGTCCCTTATGTGAACTTGCCAGGTGAACTGAAAGTAAAAGGAGGGGCCAAGAAGCAGTGTTATGCTTCTGGGTGGTGTGTGCCTAACCTGGGGTCACTTCGACTGAGGACAAGGCCAAGGAAAGGGGCGTAGGAGGGGTTTCTGTGCTCAGTCTCACAGAACCGAACAGCACACAAAACACCTAGGGGCCTACTTGCCGAAAACAAGGGGGGACCTTGACGAGTCTGACACACTCTCTCTCTCGGTCACGTTGGGTGCCAGATGTTGCTGTGGATTCGTTCTGAGAGGAGGAGCGCGGTGGGGGCAAGAGGCACGGAGTCACTACACGGACACCAGGAGTCAGGTGAAAGTGGGCCCAGAGGCGAGCAGCCTGCAGACTCGTTTATTTCAGTTGGTATAGCAGCATATATAGCTGACGCAGCCAATCTGGTCAGGGGCGGTTTATACCCTAACAAATCATAGCCTGTTGCCAGGGAGGCTCTGTTGCCAGGTGGTTTCCGAAGCCATTCCTCAGTAACTGACGCTTGCTTACCAGCGGCCATCTTGGCATGACCTTCTCATTCTACCACAGTGTCCTATTCTTTTTAATCTGATAAACTGATATAGATGGATTTCAGTTAGCTCCTAGCAGACTTTTACTAGATATTAAAAGTTGATTCTAAAAATTTCATGTATATACCAAGGACCTAGAATGGCCAAACAATTTTGAAACAAAGTCTAAAATATACTACCTTTTTCTCAGGCCCTAGTACTCCATATGCACACAAGTAGATTGCTGTAAGTGGAATCCAAATCTACAGATTTATTTTTCCAAGGTGGATGTAAAGGCAATTCAATGAGGCAATAAAATTATGATCTTATTAACAAAGTGTTGGAAAACTTGGATATCCATTATAAAAAAGTGAGAATATCAACTTTTACCTCAGATGATTTTCACAATTTACCCTGAAGTACATCATAGATTTAATTATCAGAGGAAAAACTATAAAACTATCTGTGCAAGAATATGGAAAAACTGGAATTTTTTAAAGATTTATTTTATTTACTTGAAAGGCAGAGTTACAAAGAGAGAGAGAGGAGAGAGAGAGTGAGAGAGAGAGAGAGAGACAGACAGACAGACATCTTCCATATGCTGGTTCACTCCATAAATGGCCTCAGCAGCTGGGGTTTGGCCAGGCTGAAGCTAAGAACTTCTTTCAGGTCTCCACGTGGGTACAGGGTCCCATGCACTAGGGCCATCTTCTGCTGCTTTTCCAGGCACATTAGCAGGGAGCTGGATAGGAACCGGGCAGCCAGGACTCAAGCTGGTGTCCACTAGAACTGGTAACGCTTTTACTTGAATGTTCACAGTGACACTCTACTAGCCACTGGAAAAACCCGATGTCTAAAAACTGGGATATTTGCAAACCACTTTTCATATATTCATAAAATGGAATGCCAACTACCACCACAAAACAGAACAATCTACTGAGCTCCCTTCCACTAGTTCACTGCCCAAATGCCTGGGAATCTGGAATTCCATCCTTGACTCCCATATGGGTGGCAGGAACTCAAGTACTTGAGCCATCATCTGCTACCTCCAGGGTATGCAACAGCAGAAACCTGGAATCCAAAACAGAACTGAGACTCAAACCCAGACACTCTATTACGGGATGGAAGCATCCCAAGCAGCGTCCTAACCTCTGTGCCACACAGGAATCTTTTTGGAGGGACAAAATGTCAGATCATGGTCATAACTATACATATTTTTCAGAACTCACTGAATTAAAACTGGTAACAAGATTCATATTTTTTATTGTATGTAAATTGATAAAGTTGACAAAAACAAGACAAAAATGCAAAAGGGAAAGTCAAGAGCAGTAAATACATATGCTACAAACCCCTCAGTTTTGAATCCAAAATCTAAATAGTAGCTTTTTTAGACTGGGAATTAAAGGCAAAAATAGCTGTAATTGTTTTCTTTCCTTATTACCTAATTACTTATTAACCTAGCACCTAGGACACCACAGGACATCAATGACATGGATTTGGTAAACGTTAGGTGACAGGGAGGGAAGTAAGTAACCACAGAACTGTGAGAGAAACTATCATCACTCTTGAATGAAAATTCAAAGATAGAAGAGGGATGGTTGACATTTTGATCTGTTCACTTTTAGCTCTCATTCTCCTGGGGGTGTAGCTCTTTGTGTGAGCATATAAACCAATCAAAATGATTGGTTCCAGCTACCAGTTTCATTTATATGAACAAATATTTAAATTAGTTACTGTGGGCCAGCAAGACAAATGCATGGGCTTTCTCCTGATTCTGTCACAAATTTTGTTAAATGCTCAGTCTTATCAGGCTTCCCCAGAGCCATAAACTTAAACGTTGCGGACTCTATTGTTTTTGACAGCATAAAATGTGTATAAATTGAGAGTTCATGAAGAAATATAGACTCTGAGACCTGTTTTGTTACCAAGGGCTTTTTTTGGGGGGGGGGGTAGGGAGGGGTTGTTTTGTTTATTATTATACATTTGGTAAATATATATCTTTTCTCTTATGTAGTACAAATCAAGTGATACAGCGAGGATGGTATTTTAAGAGATTTTTAAAGCTTTTTTGTTTGTTCCCAATTCATAAATGTACATTCTTATCTATGTTTTTTTCCATTCTCAAGTGAAGCTTGTATTTTCAGAATGTCACGCTGTAATTTTACATTTAAAGTTTATTTTCAATTGTAATGAAAATCAATGAGTTTACTCATTATTATGTGGTAACTTTGAACGCAGATGAATACTTATTGCATACATTTTGAACAAACTCCATATACTCCACCTATAAGCATCTGTAGTGGACATGTGTTACTTCTGCCTGCCCAGACTTAACTTCCTCTTCCAGGATACCACCTTTGTTACTTTGGGCAACCCCTCCTGCCTAATTGTGAACATTCTTAATGTCAGTAAAATCCCCTGCCTTTTACTGGTCAAGAGGCATATGACAAACTGAGCTAATCTGATTTTTCTTCTGGGAATTTAGAGCTTTAAGTGAAATTGACCAAGAATGAACCATGGAGTAGAGTCCCCTCTAAAATGCTGGTCTGGAAAGAGTCTGTTCTAGTTACCTAGAACCCTGGAAGGGTCTGATTTCTGTTTCTTCTTTCAAAGGAAAATGTCTTTACTTTCCCTTTGGATATGTAAGCTATTCCACATATCCGCTAAATTTCTCCTTTTTGCTGAAGTTACCAGTGTCAGTTAACTCACTATATAGTTACTTTCAGCCAAAGAATCCTTAACATTAAAATCCCATGCTTATCCCAAGTGACTTTTTGTCCACATGGGAGGTGCATCTAATACTCTGTCCTGTCAGATCCATGATCTTTGCACCTCCAAGGAAGTTTATCTCCACTCCAGCTCAGCAACATGCTCCCTTTGGCAGAAGTAGAACACAGCATCAACGGGGTCTCCTCGAACTCCAAGACCATCAGCTCAAATCCGCCACATTCTCTGACAGCCTGCTCCTCTCCTTCCAGTTTACCTGTTTACTTCTACAGTTTCCTCTTTCATGACGTGAACTTCTCATTTCTTGTTTTACAGCCCTCTCAGCTCTCAAACACATTCTATCATCATCACAAGGTACTACCCCTGAATGGGTCTGATCTTTACGTGCCTTGACTATTGCTAAAATGACAAATTTGGAATTACTCAGATATTCCTTAGTCATAATCAGAATAACATGGGATGCTACGTGTGGAAAGCAGGGCCCGGCTCCCACAACATGGCGCTGAGAGGGAGTAAACAAGTTCTACACAGCAGCTTCGGCTGCTTCATCAATTTGACTAATGAGCTGCAGGAGCTGACCCAACCTCTGATTGGAAGAAAGCGGCGTGCTCAGCACGCGGGCAGCGGAGCACGGATGGGTGGAAGAGGACTATAAAAGGGGACTCAACTGCACTTTCTGGGTCAACTACTGTCTCCGGTCTGGTGGAGAGTTCGGGGGGGGGGGGGTGGCTTGGTTGGAGAGTCAGTTTGAGAGTTTGCTGGGAAGCTCGTTATTTCGTTCTTCTCTTTACTTGTGTTTGCTTTACTGTAGAAAAAACCGACTGAAAGGGAGTAACAGCGTCCGGTCCGGTGCCGCTCCTCTGCTCACGGAGGAGCGACACTATGGAATACATTAGTAACTCTTTTGGGCAGCAGTTTAAGATACATTAAGAGGGGGCTGGTGTTTTGGCACATTGGGTAAAGCTATGAACTTCTATGTCATCATTGTACATAAGCACTGGTTAGAGTCCCGGCTGCACCATTTCTAATCCAGCTCTATACTAATGTACCTGGGAAAATCGAAGAAGATAGTTCAAGTACTTGCACCCTGCTACTCACAGGCTCCTGGCTATGGCTTGATCCAACCCTGGTCATTGCAGCCCTCTGTTACTTTTTCAAAGATGCATTAAATGAATTCTTGGGCACCTATCAGCTGTAATGTGTTGGAACATAACATGCACAATGCTACTTAAAATCTGCAGGTAACCAACAACTGAATAATTTCCTTCCACCAAAATTTAATTATGATGTCTGGAGACCAGTGTTTGCAACATATTAAAACACCCATATCTCCATAAAGAGTATTTGATATAGGATAAAAGGTTTCACCAGAGAATCTTGAGAAGATTCAGAACATCAGATATCACTAATGAATGTTTATCTGCCATAAGTTTAATGATTTTCCCTGGAGACCATTTTAATTAGCCATGGTAGTTCATAGAGTGTTATTTCTTCTGAAGTGCATTGGGACCTTGTGATTATAATGATTTCCATCCTATCAGGTCACTTCCTCTGAGGCCTTATAAAGAGCCAGATGTCTTCTTCTTCACCTGTGCTTTTGCACTTGAATCCTATATGACTGCCTTTTTGTGTGTGAATTCTCTGGGACAGATACAGAGCTATGAACATAGACTGTTATTATCTGAGTTTCCTCAGTGACCATTGACAAATATAAGCCATTTGGGAAGGCTGCTTACAATGCCGTATTTCAAGAGCTTATTACTTGCCAAATTAAAAGGAAAACCTTTTGTTTCACCATAAAGGTAGATCACACATGAGTGCCTTAGAATTTTAAACTGCTAAGAACAGATACTACACTTGATCTCAGCCAAAAGGCTGAGAAGTGATGCCCTAGAATTTTATAGCCATTGTTTACATGGCAATTTATTACAAGCCTCCCCCTCCCTCCCCTCTCTCCCATCCCTCTTTCTCTCTCTTTCTCATACACACACACACACACACACATGCACACATACTTGTTTTCCTACTGGACAAGATGATGATGACACAAATATATTTAGTAGTTTATTTTGTAATGCTTAAAAGATACATTTGAAATTTATTGATAGATTGGTTATGGTTTTAGTAAAAGTCAGTAGCTCAAGTAAACAATCACAATGTTGCCATACTTGTATTTATCCATTGTGTATAATTAACACTATGTAGCACTTGAACGGTTTATGTCATAACTTCATTTCAGTACTTTTTAAAGCAATACACATTTGTAGAACTTCTTTACACTGTTCTTAAATTCCGATAACATAATATCCTGTTCTCCCTATTTCCATTTCCAAAAAAGATGAAAGAGCATAGGCAAAGGCCATCCTTTGCAGTGAATGATGAATGATCTTGTAATGTTTCTAGTCCAAAAACAAATATCTGCTTTTTAAAGTTTTGGGGAGCGTGAGCTGAATGGCACCACAAATCTGTATTTCACAAGACTGAGATGAATGAAAGACATTGGTTGATTTGGCCTAAGAATGGTTTTCCAATAAAATCCTACTTATTAAACTTATTCCCAGAAATTTTTGAACACCAATAACAACAAAACACCTTTCAATGCAGAAGTGGTACAATCTTGATTCACATATTTTACCAAAAATTTAAATTTTAAATCACAGTCCAGAAATAACTAAATCATTGCATCTAATTATCCCCTTTTACCTTGCATTTTCCTATGCATATACACAAATATAATTTATTCTTCAGTAAACTTGGGTGAGGAATTTACAGTTGAGCCTGAAGAGAAACTAAGAGACTAGATTAAGGAAGACAGATGAGTTTGTTCCAGAGAGCATGGTTGACTGGATTAAGGTCTTAGTGCCATCACTTACTAACTACAAGACTTCAGCAAATCACTCAACCATTTTTGTGCTTCAGGTGACTGATCTGAAAAAAGTGCATAACACTAGCACCTAACTTGATTTTTTAAAATATTAAATAAGCTAGTCTGTATAATGAATTTAGCATAGTGCCTGGTACATAATAAGTGCTCAATAATATTAGTTATTTTAATTATATCTCTACAATGAGTTAGCTATGTGTCCTTATGCAACTTCCTCTAAACACTTTGTAACATTTGTCATAATTTGCATTGGACAGATGTCTATTGTTTGTAGTCTGCCTCTCCTACTAATCATGAATTCTGTGATAGCAAGATTCCAGACTTGTTTTCAGCATTAACATATTATGTGGTGGCTGACACTTATTAGGTACCCAATAATTTTTTTTTTTTGCTACAAGCATAATGTTATTGTAAGCACAACCCCTAATAGGGTTGTGAAAAGAGATAGATGAGGGTGCAGGCATTTGGCCTGGTGCTTAAGACACCCATTCTACAATGGCATGCTTGGATTTGACTATGGCTCCAGTTCCCGCCTCCAGCTTCTCACCTGTGCAGAGCCTGGTGGCTAACAGCATGACTCAAGTATTTGGGGCCTTGTCACCATGTGGCAAACAAAGATTGCATTCCTGGAACCTGGCTCTGGCCCTGGCTCAGTTCAAGTCATTGTAGGCATTTAGAGAGTAAATCTGCAGATGGGGACTCGCTTTCTCTGTCTACATCTTAAACAAACAAACAAACAAACATAGATGAGTAAAGTACTTAGTGCTACATTAGGAACTCAAAACAGTAAGTGCCTAACAAATGTATTTGATATTACTATTGGTGTCACCCTAAGTTCTAAAATTAGATATTGGCAGAAATGTATCTGAAACTAAGACTTTCAAGTCACCCACCAAGAATTACCAAATTACATCATATAAATATATGAAAAACAGGGAAAAACATTATTCTTAATGTTAAAAACTTTATTTTGTAAGGTCATTCTGCAGTTGATGATTTTGCCCATAAACAAAAACCTAAGGACACTGGGCAATCAACTCCTGACTGAATCCCCCCTGAACGTACTTTGCTTGGCTTGGATAGCACTAAAGCAGCAGAACCACCACCACAAATCTACCCAGTAGCAAACATTTTCAAGTAAGGAGATGCTACCTGAATTCTTGGTCCTTGTTGAAAAATTAGGAGTATGGACAAAGGCCAACACCCCCATCTGGCAGCGACTCACTGGGAGCTGAGTCATTGCCCCTTCATTCCATGATGGGTTCTGGAAGTTTGGGTGTTTGAGACTATCAATTTGGGTCTTGGACTAGTCAGGATCAGCATGATTTAAGGCATTCTGGTTGTCTTTGTATTAATCACTTTCCTCCATGTAAACAACTCCTTTATTATTCTTTTGTAGCAGAAAAGATTTTCATTTCTGTTTCCTTTTTCATCACTTCTCACCTTGTTCCTATTTTATACAGCATCTGATAGTGAGTGTCAAGAGAAATTTAAAATTATAGTTCATTTACTCTGGTTAAACATAAGGAAGGAAAAGCAATTACCAGAGTAAAATGATGGAATTAAAGATTCTTCCTGCAACCTAGTTAGGCATTTAGTGTTTGATGAGTGCTAGAAAAGATAAATACATGTTTCAAGGAGGACTGTATCAATCTGCAATTGTGAATGAAAGGCTCTGAGCATGATTTAGATATGACAATATGGTAGGCAAACAAAATCAATCTTTTATATAGACAATATTCTGTGCCTCTTTTTTTGGGTTCTAAATTAGAAAATGATTTTTCAGTGGTGAACAAATTTCTTGCACCAATAACATTCATTTATTTATTTTTGCTAAGGAAATACGCTACAAGATAGACAGCACTTTACTTTTTTATTTTTGTTAAAGATTTATTTATTTATTTGAAGTCAGAGTTGAGAAAGAGAGAGAGAGAGAGAGAGAGATTGATTGTCCATCTGTTAGTCCACCCCTCAATTGGCCACAACAACTGCGAGCGACTATGGCAGGGTGAAGCCAGTGGGTGAAGGGCTTCAAGGACTTGGACCATCCTCCACTGATTTCCCAGGACATTAGTAGGGCACTAGATTGGAAATGGAGCAGCCAGGACTCAAACTAGCACCTATGTGGGATGCCAGCACTGCAGATGGCAGCCTAACTGACCCCAATAAATGGTTGTTTAGGAGACCATGCAGATGTTCTGCAGGAAATCTTATAAACATAATCTCCTAAAACAGAACAAATGCATTGTTCATGTGAGGATAAAATGTTAATTAATTTGGTTTAATTACAGATTTGATACATACTAAAAGTTTAAATTTAATGGATTGATGATTCAGTTTGATAGATCATAAAAAAATAATAGAATGTTACTGATTTGCTGACTAACCTAACATCAATGTCCCATGAATCTTTAATTCACCTCGGGTTCAAAATGTGCCTCATTAGCAAAGGAACAAATCTAGTGATCAAACATATCCAACTCATGCTAACACAGGCTATGTACATCAGTCTTTCTTTGAAAACAATCATGTGGTATTGTCTCTTATATTACACCCATAAGGGATATCAAAAAGCAGGAAGGTCTCTCTAACAATGTAAAATTCAGGAATATTGCTGCAATTTTGTCCTCAAAATTTTGAAGGGATATGATTTTAGGAGTGGGTTGGGTTGTAGTTATTCTGCATTTCTGATGCAGGCAGAAAAACAGGGAAAAGATATCAATCACATTGGAAGAGACTGAAGAGGAAACCTTTTGAATCAAGAGCATCTTAAGACATTGGGATGAGTTACTTACAGATGCTATGGGGTCTCTTTCCAAGACTATGAAAGGTTTTATTAGTGCGGGATGATTAAGTGTCATTTCTGTTGCAGGGCTGAAGATTACTCCAGACTAGCGTTAGGAATATATTTCACAAATGATTATACTCCGAAACTTCTTCCTAGTGTAACAAGGTTTCATCATTGACATTCACACTAATCAATCCTATCCCTTCCTTCTAGCCCACTCACCTTTCTCCAGTTCTCATAAGCATGCATAATAATTACACATTGAAAAATATTGCAACAGAAATCCAAACAAAATTGCAGTACTGAATTCAGCAAATTATTTAGGTTCTCTCACTTGCAAAGGTACTATTTCCATAGCCAGATTAGCCAACTAATGGTTTCCTGAAGTTCTGTTATAAATAAATTATTCTTGAAATAAACTAAGGACCTATGACTAAAACACTGTAACCTCAGACAGAAATATCATAGCGCATCATTTGTATTCTCTGGGAAACACCAAAGAAAAGTAGATTAAAATTATTTCCAAAATCACGGGCTAAGAAGACCCAATGACTTTCCTTCAGTTCCATCAAGACTCCTGCTACTTTGCATCCTTAAACCATAAAAGTATTTGCCTATTTATTAGTGGTCATGAATTCAAGATATTTACAACATTTTCATGAAACCTGAACTGTTTCTTGTTGAAGCACTTATAGTTGTAAAAACATTACAAAGGGAACTCCAGTTAATTTTTTCTGCTTTTTTTTGTCTAATATAGATTATTTTTGCAAGATTAATTTTCCTAGTCCACTGATGAGCAGTAATTGATTCCCCTCCTACCATTTGTAGAACCCCATTCATTTACCTTTATAATATTAAATTTTTCTAGAAATCATTGATCTTTTATTCATGTAGGTATATTTTGAAAAGACTCATAAATGTAACTTCGATACATAAATCTAAGGAGATTATTGTCCACATTTTTCTAAGGGATAATATCAGATATTTTTAATTATTGGAGGCTAATAATGACCAAGTCAAAACAGTTACAAAACCTACCTATCTTGCATTTAACAGATGTATATAGTAGATCCAACTAGAAGAAACTGTTTAAAATACTTTCTCAAAAATAATATTCTAAAAAATAGGTAAGTAAATTAGTAGTCCATTAGGAGAAGTAATATATGAAGAGCAGAATATGAGTAAATTATTTTGGAGATGAACTAAAATTCAATTTGCAAGTGTCTGAGAATAGTGCTCTTTCTACTCCAGGCCTGAAGGAAATGGGGCAGGCATAAACATGAACTAATATGCCTAAAAGACTGTTAAAGAGGGAAAACATGGGTGCAAAATGCTTTACTCATATTATTTGTTTACTCATCACAACAACCTGATGAACGCACAGTTTACTCCTAGAGAAGCTCCTGAGAATGAGAGATGTTGGAAAACACGATCATGATTATGTGTCTCCTAGGTGGCCGAGGTCGAATTTGAACCCCATGCTTTGTTGTCAAATCAAAAAGTCTTTGTCTCCTATACGTATTGTTTATATTAAGATACTTTGAGGTTAGTGCAGCATAAGAAACTACAGAGCTAGATAATTTATTAAGATAATCATTTGTGTTTGGGCTCCAAAACCTTTCACTCTATTGTGTTGAATACAGAAAAGCCATAGCATGTTGAAGGCTTTTAGAAAAAAAAAGAGAGAAAATAAAGAGAGGAGAAAGAGAGAGGAAAGAGAAAAGTATGCAGTAATTTTCTATGACCTTAACAGCAATTTACCATAAAGTTAAAGACTTAAAATGACCCAAGTGTATTATCTCAGTAGTTCTGAGAGCAGAAGTCCTACAAGGGGTTCACTGGGCTAACCTCAGCACCGGCAGGCCTATACTTTTGTTGTTGTTGTTTTCTTTCTGGAGATGCTGGGGAGAAGCATTTCCTTGCTCATTTAGATTTAGGCTGCAGGCAGAATTCAGCTCCTGGCATTTGTGTGTCTAGCTGTCAGCTGAGGCGTCTTTCCATCTTCTACACGCTGCCAGCCTCCCTTGCCCTGTGCCCCTTTGCTCCATCTCCAAAGGTTTCCTGGAGTTGACTCCACCTTATTTTAAAAATCTATCTTGCAGGGGCCGGCGCTGTGGCACAGCGGGTTAAAGCCCCTGCCTGAAGCGCCGGCATACCATATGGGCACCAGTTCTAGTCCCAGCTGCTCCACTTCTGATCCAGCTCTCTGCTGTGGCCTGGGATAGCAGAAAAAGGCCTAAGTCCTTGGGCCCTTGTACCTGTGTGGGAGACTCAGAGGAAGCTCCTGGCTCCGGATAGGTACAGCTCTGGCCACTGCGGCCATCTGGGGAGTGAACCAGTGGATGGAAAACCTCTTTCTCTGTCTCTACCTCTCTCTGTAACTCTTTCAAGTAAATAAAATAAATCTTTAAAAAAAAATCTTGCCGCTTCTTCCGTTGCATTTCTCTGATTTTTCTGATATCCTCTTCTGTTTACAAGGGACCATTTATTACCTTTAGTTCATCTGGGCAATAGAGTTCAATTCCCCTGTTTTAAGGTCTGTAATTTTAATTCTACTGGTGAAGACCCTTTCACTGTGGATCCTAATGTATGCACAGGTTCCAAGAACTGGAGCCTGGAAAGTTTGGGGGTGGGTGTTATTCTAGCTACCACAGGGCATTTTACCTTAAAATTAAATTATACCATATGACTATGGATATTGTATACCTCCAAGTCTACTTTTCCTTATGTTGAGACGTGGATGAACATGAGAGAGAGTGATAAAGCTATAACAAGATGATGTACTGAAGTCCATTTTCTCTGTACATCTGATTGCGGATCTGAATTGTTATTCCACTCCTTGAGACAGAGAAATAATTTTTAAAAAGATTAAATATATAGTAGAAATAAGTACTTTCATGGTGACATAATATAGGCATTATTTTACATCAATAATGTTAGGAGACCAACCCATGCACCTCTGGCATTCAGTAACATGAGGGCCTCTCAGAGTTTCCAGACAATGTTTTGAGAAATAATACAGTGGGGCTTGATGCATAACAAATAAAATCCTGAAGGGACATATTCCATTTTGATGGTTAGAATTTCAAGTCTTCCAAGGTTGTGTGAGCTTCTAGAGTTGTCCTGACTGTTGGTCAGTTGCTGGTGCCACAGAATTCCCATACCATTTTGATGTTCCAAATTATTTGTCAATATTCTATGGTTTATGGGCAAGCTTTTGTATTAGTGGTTAACCTGATGGTTTGGATGCCCATATCAGGACACCTTGGTTCATATCCTGGCTCTGCTGCAGACTGGAGCTTCCTGTTAAGGCACATCTTGGGAGGCTTAAGTGGCTGGGTCCCTGGTACCCATGCAGGAGACCTGGATTATGTTTCTGAATCTTGGCTTAAGGCTGGCTCAGCCCTGGCCATTGTGAGCATTTGGTGAGTGAGCAAGCAGACAGAAGCTCTACCTGTCTCTCTGTCAATTCACTTCTCATACAAAAATAATATTTGATTTAGGTATATTTTTCAACTTTTCTTTTTTTAAGATTTATTTATTTATTTCAAAGTCAGAGTTACACAGAGAGAGAAGGAGAGGCAGAGAGAGAGAGAGAGGTCTTCCATCCACTGGTTCACTCCCCAGTTGGCTGCAATGGCCAGAGCTGCGCCAATCCGAAGCCAGGAGCCAGGAACTTCCTCCAGGTCTCCAACATAGGTATAGGGGCCCAAGGACTTGGGCCATCTTCTACTGCTTTCTCAGGCCATAGCAGAGAGCTGGATTGGAAGTGGAGTATCCAGGTCTCGAACCGGTGTCTGCATGGGATGCCGGTACTACAGGTGACGGCTTTACCTGCTACACCACAGTGCCAGCCCCTAGTTTTGAACTTTTCAAAGAGAATAGTAGCCAGACTTAGAGACCGTTTCCCCAGATTTTGTAATGTAAATCCATGATATTGGATTATTATGTTAAGATCTAATCATAGTATCCAACTTCTAATGCCAAGCAATGAAATTGGTCTAAAGGAAACAACACCAATACTGATGTGGTTGAGATGATTTTACTGGCAAAAGCACAGTAGGCTCAGAAACCAGATGCTTGCCTGAAATTCTTCTAAATAATCAGGGTGTGATGGGGATAAAAGATTGTTAGAGATTGTTGCTTCACTGTTATTTCTAATTGCATACTCTCTAGGAAATTGGTTAGATTGTATACCCTCATTATTGAACATTTTGTATTTTTGGTGTCAAAACCATATTTATATTTCTGTACAAAAAGAGTAGACTGAACTCAGTTAAGGGAGAATAGGGTAGGAGGAAGGATTCAGGGGAAAGAGCTCACAATAATCTTATGAAACCTCTAATTGCAAGCAATTTAGGCACAATGGCAGAAAACATGAAGCTAAGTCTCTAAACTAACTCTGTGTTATATAAATGAAGCGCACGACCTGGTAAGTATGAGTAAAGGGCAAATAAGGGTGGGGGTGGGAAGAAGTGGCTAAGAGCCAGAGGAAATCTTCCCAACCTGACCGAACATCTCAAAGTTCATAATTTCTGCACCCTAACAATACTAACTTTGAGAAATACTGCCTTAATTCATAATTTCAATAGCACAGGAAGTCATTATTCAAAATTTCCTGTAGGGTCAAGAATTCAGAAGTAGGCTTGAAACTATAAAGCATTTCAAATTCCTTTTGCAGACTTAAAGTACTCTACATCTACATGTTATGCCATATATACTTGACTACACAGATACAATTTGTGTATAATTCCATTCCCAAAAGGCATTAAGGAGGCAATGCATCTTACACTCAATCGCCACCAAAGAGCACAAGGATGAATGTTTAAGTCCAGGCACTGACATATCCCACTAAATTTTCAAAGCATGGCTTGTGGTTTCAGCCCCCTGACTCCCATTCCCTGTAATAGAAGTCAGGTGGCAAAACTCTAATGCAAACTCCTTGGAAATCTAGAAGACGGCATAATGATCTTCTTTGTTTTTGCTATGGAAACATTTATATGGGACACAGGTTCAACTGTCCATGAAATGATGCACTAATCTCCAGAGTTCACAATGTAATTTGGAGTATATTTTCTTCTCCATGTGCATGCAATTGTGAAGGTAATTGCCACCCTGAAGGTAAAGAATGCTGGGTGTCCGCCACATAACACACAGCTACATTCGAACTATCTCAGAGCCAGTGATTCCTTTTGTGCACCTAAAGAAAAAGTCCAGGGAACTAGCTTGCATCTCCACTTTTTGCATGCAGTCTCTCTGGTGAACATCTGATCTTTTCTTGACAAGGCTGTTGGTTTTCATAAACTAGTTTGTGTTGAACAATCAGTTCAATTTCTGCCCTGTATAGTATCATTGATTTCAGATGATAAACCAAGATACAGTTTTCTTGCCTCTTAAATTTATAAATTCTACTTGTATATCTTACGTGTTTAAAATATGAAAATTAAGCCTAAGAATAAAAAGGGTTGATTTTAGATGGGCTGAGGATTTATCAAGTGCAATGTCAATACCATGCTGTTTTTAGATGAAATTGGGACCACAAGATCAGAAGCTTTCCTTTATCTTTAGGAAGTAAAACCACTATCTTAATTTGTGAAAACTATTGTTAGAAATAAAAGTTAAATGGATAATCTCACACATGATTTCATTACTTAATTATTAAAAGAATCCTAAAAAACAATGTTTCTGTTGCCTGTTATCTACCCACCAAGTGAGAAATCTATGACAATTTAACTATCCTATACAACCCATTACTTAGGGACACACAATTTAATATCTGGTTCATGTTTTAAAGTATCACTGTTTTTGTCTTCTGAATTTGACTTAGCACTCCTAAGGGATATAAAAGAAGTATAAGACAACCTTCTCTTCCCTCATAGCATCTGACACAGATTAGAGTTCATTACAGGAGCTCAATAAATGCTTGTACATGTATTGATTGATTGCCAGCATTCTGCTTTGTGACGCCTTTTAATATTTCAAATGCTGAAAGGTCATTATCATAATCATCATAAACCTCATTTATCTGTTCATGTCACTATTCTGGGTGCTATATAAAATTTAGCAGTGAGATTTCAAAACTATAAGAATAACTGAATGGACATTGACTGACACGCTAATCAGGAAAGTTGGCACATGAGGTTGGAGTTTGGAGTGATTCACCTAGACAGTTTTAATTAAATTTATTGAATTTATATGTATCCAATTCTTTCCAAAATAATTTTAAGGACTTTACAGCAAAAAAGTAAGATAACAGAAAAATAAGATATCTGGACAAATGTAAGAAATCAGTAGAACAAAGAGTGAAAGGGAAAACAGAGTTTTTCTGCAGTATGGGCAGGAAGAGAAATAGTCTAGGCTATGGTTTTTTAACCTTTGCACTACTGATATTTTGGCTTGAATTATTCCTTGCTTTGGGGGCTAAAATGCTGGATAGCTGGATATGCAACAGTGCCCTTCATTTGTAACCACTAGAGGCCAGTATCACCTCCCTCCCCCTCTTCCCGTTGAGTCAACTCAAAATGCCTCCAGATGTTGTCCTTATACTTGAGAATCACGTCTTGACTCATTTGAGCCAGGCTGCTATAACAAAATACTGTGGACCGACTAAAGTTTAAATAAGAGAAATTGGTTGCTTACAGTTCTGGAGGCTGGAAAGTCCAAGATGGCAACAAAGTCAGTGTGAGTTGAAGCCCAGCTCCTCATAGATGACAGCTTCTGTGTCCTCACATGGTGGAAAGTTTGGAAAAGGCAAGGCAGCTTCACTCAATCTTTTTTTAATGCTACTAATCTCAGTAGTGAGGGGAGAGCCCTTTTGGCTTAATCATTTCCCGAGAGGCTCTACCTCTTAACACCATCATCTTGGGGTTGAAGATTTATGTAAGAATTTTGGGAGGACACCAACATTCAGACTTTTGACCATCCTTGCAAGGATGGAGAAAATACTGTACTAGGGAGTTGGGGAAATGGAAGAGACACAATTATTTCCTCTCATTTTGAAAATAAATTTTATTAAAACATTGGTGGTTTTAATTGATGATGCCCTCAATAACAGTAGCTTATATTTATTGAGAGGTTACTATGAGCCAGATGCTGAAATAGGCCCTGTACACAGGCAATCTCAGCTCTTCCTAAGAGACAGGTAGTATTGTCATCCTTACCCTGTAGTTAAACAAGCTGAGACCCAGAGAGACTAAGCAACTTACAGTAAATGGAAGAGTTAGCAGTCAAACCCAAGCAATGTGAACTTAGAACTACCACTCTTGGCTCTCGGTGTTATATTTATGAAGAGTTTAAGCTGATATCACATGGCTGATTTTTGGATGGCCCTCTGAAACACTAGATAGGGAATCCAAGGATAAACCTGAGGTGGTGAATCCCTCCCCTCACCCCACTCTACCCCAGGCTATCTGAACAGTCCGCAACTGAGTGAGTGAAGGCTGCTCTGCTGTATACTGGGCATAATTGCAGATGATGCCGAATCAGTCACACAGAGGGAGCTGGTCCCAACTTTCTTCTGATGTCTTTGTCTAGTTATCAAAGACTGGGTAACCTTCAGATGTCTTATTTGAAATACACTGGCTTTATTTTATTTTCTTAGATTTCAATCAGATGTTGTATCACACTGTACAGTGAGAAGAAATCTAGAACAGAGCTTAGAATTAAAGAAGTCCTAGTTGAATCCAAGTACAAAAACCTATATAGCTCGTAATGATGAACAACTATTTGATCTGTCTTATCCTAATTGGAAAATAGGTGCATGTGTATTATATATATCATACATAATACAAATCTATACTTACATCCACATGTAAATACATTTGCAGAAATGTTAGAATTATATACTTAAGTAATTATACAACATTTATAAAGTTCTGTTACAAAAATGTTTAAAACAGTGCTTAGCATTTTTTCGAAGATATTTATTTATTTGAAAGGCAGAGTGACAGAGAGAAAGGGAGAGGCAGGGACAGAAAGAGATATTTCATTGACTGGTTCATTCCCTAAATGGCCACAATAGCCAGGGCTGGGCCACACTGAGCCAACAGCCAGGAACTCCATCTTGGTCACCCCTGTGGGTGGCAGGGGCCCAAGTGCCTGGGCCACTTCTGCTGCTTTCCTAGGCATGTTAGCAGAGAGTTTGATCAGAAGTAAAACAGCCTGATTCAAAACTCTGTTCTGATTTGGGCTGACAGTGTCCCAGGTGGTAGACTAATCTGCTATGCCACAACACCAGCCCCTTCACACTCTTGAATAAACGCTATTTGTTATAATTGTACTGGGAAATGAAGCAGTGGTGATACTGGAGAATTCCAGTGCCACTTCACTTTCCACTGGAAAACATGTATTGTCAAATATTTTGTTTCCTCAGGTGGAAGTAAGTCTTCCCAGTCTTATTAAATATCACCCCTGATAGCAAATTTCATTTGGCACGACTCTGCTGGATCCAGTCTTCACGACCCCTATGCCCATTGGCCAACAAGCAGCACTTTCTTTTTTTTGCTTTTAATTATTAGGTTCTTAAATAGAACTAAACTATGACTCAAGGATTAGAAATATTTATACTGTCTTGCTGAACACCAAATGCCTAATTTTGACTGATTGATAATTAATTCTTCTTCTTAGCCATTAATTTTCTGTAGTTTGTTAGATTATGAAATGCATCCAAAGGATCAGTTCTAACTGAGCCAAGGATACACATGTATATTTTATAACATATTTTAAAAGCATGTATTTCTAATTTCACCAAAGTTAAGTACTTCAACAAGCAGTTTTGAATACTTAAGCAGTGTAGGAAATATAAGACATGTAAAATTCAATTAAGCTACTCTCAACAAACTTATTTTTAGTGTAGACAAGACACTCTTGTCAGTCTTGGAGCACAGCACTGGAATTTGGAAAAAGGGAGCAAGACTAAGCTGGAGTCATCTGGGGAGGTTATATGGAGCCCTTTTCACAAAGTTAAGCAACACAGTTCACTTACATGCATGCACACAACCATATAAACACATGTACACATGTGTTATTTATACCACATGCAAATTTAAACATCTCTATATATATGGAAGTTGCTCTTTATTCTACAAGGATGAGTTTATTCTGTAATTTTATTTTTACTTGGGCATAGTTCTATGCAAGTGAATGTAGATCTTTTCCATTATTTTAAAAGGTAGATCACACAACATGGATGCATCAAAATTTAAATGTTTTGCTGTTTATGCCTGTGTTAGTGGGTTTTCAAATTGTCCCTCCTATGAAAAATGCTGTAAAGAACATTCTTGCTTTCTAGGCAAGTAATTCTATAGACAATAGGTCTAAAGTGGAATTTCTGGCCAGTGCCGCGGCTCAATAGGCTAATTCTCCGCCTGCGGTGCCAGCACACTGGGTTCTAGTCTCGGTCAGGGCACCGGATTCTGTCCCGGTTGCCCCTCTTCCAGTCCAGCTCTCTGCTGTGACTCGGGAGTGCAGTGGAGGATGGCCCAAGTGCTTGGGCCCTGCACCCGCATGGGAGACCAGGAGGAAGCACCTGGCTCCTGGCTTTGGATCGGCCACCATTTGGGGGGTGAACCAACGGAAGGAAGACCTTTCTCTCTGTCTCTCTCTCTCACTGTCCACTCTGCCTGTCTAAAAAATAAATAAATAAAAAATAACATGGAATTTCTGGGACAACTTGTCTACATATGTGAAAAGCATTATTGGATGTAGCAGATTAGCCTCCTGTAAATAGTCCCTCTCTTTCTTTCACAACTGCACAATGTCAGGGTTTTTTTTTTAATTTTTGTTAATTTAATAGGAGAAGAAATGCTAACTGTTTCAAAGAATCAGATTTTTAAACACTGAATGGTAAGTAGGAACTGAAGCCAGGAAAATTCCTTTAGGAAACTATTATTCTAATATGACAAAGATGACAAAGTTAATCAAGATAGTATGAAGACAGGCTGTTTTGAAGCACAGCTTTCATACTATGAAATAAAATTGGTACAGGCTAGGTCGGAATAGGTGTGTGAGAGAATGACACATCAATGAAATTAAAGCATGAAACCAGCCAGCTTCTGAGTAGAAAAGCACTCTTAAAAATTAATGTCCCTGAAAACAAGATTCCTGAGTCTTGCAATTTTGTCCTTCCCTTTAGGATTTTCCTTATTTGGATTCCTACTGTAACCTTTATTCTTCTCCTCCAAAGGGAGTATCCCTTGCGCATTTGGCACAAAAATATGTCAAAATAGAATTCCTTGCGTGTCATTTTAGGAGGCTTTGGAGATGGTCCAGGGCTGAGCAGTGCTGCAGGTCTGAGTTACAGCAGTGCAGTGGGAATGGAGAGCAGGGACTGGACGCTGGAAGGCTCTGGAGATGTACTTCTACAGCAGCAGCCTTGCTGGCCATTGAATGTGGTTGGGAAAGCACAGGATGCCTAGCAAAGACTGCTGGCCTACATGAAGAGATGGCCTCACTGAGATGCAGGAGGCAGTCTGTGGAGGAAGCAACTGAATTTGAGACATGTTCTGCTGCTTGCTGGGGCAATCTTAAAGATATTTCAGAAATCCTAATCTAAATTTAAGGAAATCAATTAGATTGGGGTAATACCTGAACTTATGGCCTGCATATGGACAGCAAGAGGAAAAGAAGAGGGTCAAGGTGAAAGCATTTGGAAGAATCTAACAGTAATGGGCAGGAGAGGAGGCAGAGTTAGAGCACATGAGGAAGACTGGTCAGATGTGGGGAGCCGAGCACCAGAGTTGCTTGGAAGATGAATCATTCGGAACTTGTGCTACGAGAAATGCTCAAGGCCGTGCCATATAAAAACATGACCGAGAGATTTTGTGAAATGACCAAATGAGAATGTCATGGGAGTCTTCTGAAAATTGAAATTCAGGGATCACGATGCAGAAGTCACTGTAAGAGATTAAGGGAGCTGTAGGGACAATCTTATTTTTTTAAAAAAGTTTATCAGCAACTGAAAAAGAATAAGATTAATTACTACTTCTATAAATAATATAACACTACTATATCTAGTTCAATTATTTGGAGGAAATACAATTTTTTAATCCTGTCCATAATGCTCTAAAGAATCACATTGTGGTTTGCCTTTTGGACCTCAGGTGCACAAGGTAGAGCAGTAGTACATAAAACGCTTCTCTGATTTAATATATGATTTTGTGTCCATTATCCTTGACTTTACCACTTAAATCTTTGGCCATTCTCTAACCCTGTCTTAAAGAATCTCACTAAAAGTGTTTCATGGTTGTCTCTGAACACACCAACTTTCAAGAAAATACGTATATTTTCTGTCTATATTAACGTCTCTTAATCAATATTGTACTTTTTCTTATTTTGATAATTCTTTCACTCTAGGATTTTAGAATCTGTCCTTGATTAAAGAAAGAAAAGCTAGTTAATTACTTATAATTTTTCCAAAGTATTTCATATTAAATATTTTCCATATTTACTTATTCTTCCCACAATGGAAACATAGGGTGCTTCCGATTTCTTACTCATACAAAGATCATGGCAATGAACATTTTAACATCTTTCCCCTTTGTGCTTCCACCTGAGTTTCTCTGGATTATCTGCATGGGACTGGGGTTGTTACATCAGGTATTTGCATACTTAATTTAATAATTATATTTTTCAGAATGGCTGCACCAGTGTACAATCCCAAAACTATGGGAATTTTTTTTTTGTAAATATATACTTACTTGAAAGTTAGAGATGAAGAGAGAGAGAGACAGACAGAAAGAAACTTCTACCCACTGGTTTACTCCCCCGATGGCCACAATTCCAGGACTCGGCTAGGCTGAAGCCTGCAGCCAGGAGCTTCAAATGGTTCCTCCACATGGGTGGCAGGGCCCAAACACATGGGCAATCTTTACTGGTTTTCTTAGGCCATCAACCAGGAGCTGGTTTGGAAGTGGAGCAGCCAGGACATGAACCAGCAGCTATACGGGATGCTGACGTTGCAGGTGATGGCTTTTTTCTTCCTTTCTTTTTTAAGATTTATTTTTATTCATTTGAAAGGCAAAGTTAGAGAGAGAGGTAGAGGTAGAGACGTAGAGAGGTAGAGGTGTAGAGGTAGAGAGAGAGGTCGTCCATCTGCCGGTTCACTCCCCAGTTGGACACAACAACCGAGGCTGGGCCAGGACTAAGCAGGAGCTTCTTCCAGGTCTCCCACATGGGTGCAGGGGCCCAAGCATTTGGGCCATCCTCTGCTGCTTTCCATGGCACATTAGCAGGGAGCTGGATCAGAATTAGAACAGCCAGGAGTTAAACCAGAGCCCACATGGGATGCCAGCACTGCAGGCCTGGGCTTTAACTCATTGCCACTGTGCCAGCCCCATGAGTGATGGCTTTACCCACTGTGCCACAGCAATGTCCCCAGCAGGAGAACTGTTACTTGTCAACATTATCTCTGATTTTGTGGTGTCATCTTATAGGTTTGAAGAACAATGTCATTGTTTCATATTATTTTATATTTCACTCAACAGTGAAAAATTCTTTTAAAAATTTGTTAGTTTATTGTATTTAATCTTCTGATTTATATAGTAAGTTTTGTTACCTATTGAATTCTCTATTGAATTTTCTCTTATTTTTTTTTTTTTTTTGCTTTGATAATTTTTTAAAAAAGATTTAACATGACTAGCTATCAGGGAAATGCAAATAAAAACCACAATGAGGCCGGCGCTGCAGCTCACTAGGCTAATCCTCCGCCTTGCGGCACCAGCACACCGGGTTCTAGTCCCGGTTGGGGCGCCGGATTCTGTCCCGGTTGCCCCTTTTCCAGGCCAGCTCTCTGCTGTGGCCAGGGAGTGCAGTGGGGGATGGCCCAAGTCCTTGGGCCCTGCACCCCATGGGAGACCAGGATAAATACCTGGCTCCTGCCATCAGATAAGCGCGGTGCGCCGGCTGCAGCGTGCCGGCCGCGGCGGCCATTGGAGGGTGAACCAATGGCAAAGGAAGACCTTTCTCTCTGTCTCTCTCTCTCACTGTCCACTCTGACTGTCAAAAAAACAAATAAATGAATAAAAATAAAAAAAATAAAAACCACAATGAGATATCAGCTCACCCAAGTTAGAATAGCTATTATCCAAAAATCAAAAAAAAAAATTTTTAACAGTTTTGTTGGAATAAAGGTCATACTATACAATTATAATTCATAGGTTTAAAATGTAAAATTTTTAGTATGGAAAGTTTTCAGAATGCTCATAGAGATGATTAACCATCATCACATGAATTTTAAAATATTTTTATCATTACAAAAGTAAACTTCATGCGATTTCAACAGTCTATCTTCTTCCCAACAATTTTCCAACTGTAAGAAACCACTACTGTACTTGTCTCTATAGATTTGCTTATCCTGAATTGTTATTACAAATGGAATCATTTCACTTAACATAGTATTTTTGAGATTCATTCCTATTTTAGCATGGATCAGTTTCTTTTTACTATCAATGACTATTCCATTGTGTGGAATTTTGTTTACCTATTTGCTACATCATAGTCACGTTGTTTGTTTTCACTTTTAGGCTATTTTTAATAATGCTACTGTGAATATCTGTAACCTTTTTTTCCCCTCATTAAACTGTTTTAATGGGTTGTAAAATTTGTGACAGATTTTTGGTCAAGTTGTTTTCATTAAAAATCATTAATTGTATAAATTCATAACTTAAGGCTCCTATGCAGGGAGAAACAATGGTTCAGAGAACATTATTATTTTCTTCTGAAGGTTTTAAGAAGTATTGCTATCATTAATCTGCCTTTTATATTAAGCTTAAGCGGCCAATGGAGACAAACAGTTGTGAGACTCCTCTTCCACCTCTGATTCAGACTGGGCTGCATGCACTGGGGGTTGCTCTTGTAGCCCTCGGAGTTTTCTGGGAAGACTTGGCGACCTTGTGCACTGCTTTGAAGACAGCTGTAACTGTCTCATACCATGGGCAGAGGGATGACTCAGGACAGTCAGAGAAGCTCTTGGCACACATAGTCTTGAGAGGAACTATATTAATGGTGGTAGCATCACCAGATTTCAAGAACTCAGAGCCATCTTCCTACCAGTTCAGTGACCAATCTTTTCCTTCAGCTCAGCAAACTGCAAGCCATGTCAGCTGGGTGACAATTCAGTTTAGGGACATGGCCAGCACCCATTTAGCCTGGATGGATCAGGACAACCATGGGAGCAGTGAAGTCAGTTGCTTCTATAGGGGGAGTTGGTTTTGCTGTTACCAACAATGCTGCCACAACAAACAAGTTTAAGAGCCATTATTTTGACATTGGAGCCCACAAGAACCCCAGGAAGAATTTCACTCATTCACTCATAGCTTCCTGGTGCACTTTAACAGATTTAACTTCAGTTGTGTTAACAACTAGACTAAGAGTGACCACCACACTAAGCCTGAGAATATTCATGTCCATTTGGCCCATGGGGACAACTCCAATACCACCAATTTTGTAACAATCTTGGAAGGGCAGAAAATAGGAGTTGCCAGTTGGATGAGCTGGCGGTCAGATACAAACCAGGGCTTCAGCTCTTGTATTAACATCTTTGCAAGTGACTCTCCGTCCCTTGGACAAAGGCATATTAGTACCTGGCTACAGCATTTGTCATGATTCCAAACAGAAATTGGCACAGATGCTATTGTGTCAGGATTGTAGCCAATTTTCCTAATGCAGGTGATGACTTCCTTAACTATTTCTTTGTATCTTCTTTGTATCTCTGACTGTAGGGTGGCTCAGTGGTACTTGTTTTGTTAATATCAACAATTAGTTGTTTCCTATCCACTGTGTGAGCCAAAAGTGATTGCTTAGGAGTCTACTCATTCTTGGAGATACCAACTTCCAATTCACCCACATCAGCAGATAAAACAAAAGATAAACAGAAAGACAGATGTTGGGCAATTGGTTAGATCATGGAGGCAAAAAGTACCATAACAGGTACTTAACAACATAGAAAACCAGATGGCTGATAGCATAATTCTCAATTCCAGACTGGAGGCCTGAGAATACAGGGGTAGGGGTCACAGTGCAAGTCCTGGAGTTGAAAGGCTAGAAAATCTGGAGTCTTGATGCCCAAGCACAGGAGAATGAAAATGTCCTAATTCCGGAAGTAACAGAATGAGTTCTTTCCTCTGCCTTTTTGTTCCGTCCAGGCCCTAAGCTGATTGGATGGTTGGGAAAGTAATGTTTATCAAATACCCATGCCTTTATGTCATATCTCTGTGTTCTCATATCTCTGCCTCTATGGCAACCAATGTCATGGTAACCAACAGGCTCATCTGCTTGACTAGCTGCCCACGACTGTTATGTAACTGTTTAGCAACGAGTCACTATTGTCTGTAAGCTCACATAAACAACTGGCAGACATGGTTAGGCACTGCTGTTGGTGGAGATGCAGATGTATGACTGTTGGCAGTTGGATGTGGACATGAGGAAGCCAATGTGTGGATACCTGTACATGTCCCTTTGTGTGTGTGTCTGACCACCACCACAAAGGCAGATACCTTTTGTGGCCCCACTGCCATTGGGGGCTAGTGGCTGGTTATTGTGTATCACTCATTGCCACTGGGAGTAAAGGAGGTAAAAACGTATAAATGACTCAGAGTTGTTCTCTAACATGTTGGAATCTGAATCTGTTTTGGCCTGGAACTGAGCCCTTGGCACACAGGATGGAGTCCACAGTGAGATAGATTTTCCTTACTCAGTCCACTGATTCAAATGCCTCCTCTCCTGGAAATACCCTCACATATGTCCTTAAATAAAACTCTTTACCACCTATTTGAGTATTCCTTAATCCTATCAAATTGGCACCTAAAATTAACCATCACTAAGTCCTTTATTGAATGCATAATTTCCAAATATTTTGCTCCATTTTCTGGGTTGCCTTCACTTTCTCGATGGTGAATGTTTTCAAGAAGAAAAGTTTTTAAGTTTATGAAGTCCTTTATGTTTTCCTATTTGTCCTTTATATTTTGGGTTTTGTAAATAGAAGTCATTGCCTAACTCAAGAAGATTTCAATGCTTTTAAGGGTTTTATGTTTTAGGGCCTACTTTTGGGGTGTGTGTGTGTGTGTGTGTACATGCTTGGTGTGAAGAGGAAGCTATGTTTATTATTTTGCCGGTGGATATCCAGTTGTGCCAGTACCAATTGTCATTTTGTTCCTATTTAGTTTTTGACATTATAATTACTTTCTTCCAATCTGTTTTCTGTTAATTTTGTCAATGGTGTCATTTTGTACTAGAAATACTTAATATTTATGTAATCAAAACCATTAATATTCTGCCTTATGATATTGGCTAACTTAAGAAGTTCTTATCTTTTTTTTTAACTTTTATTTAATGAATATAAATTTCCAAAGTACGGCTTATGGATTACAATGGCTTCCCCCCCATATTGTCTCTCCCACCCGCATCCCTTCCCTTTCCCACTCCCTCTCCCCTTCCATTCACATGAGGATTCATTTTCGATTCTCTTTATATACAGAAGATCAGTTTAGCACACATTAAGTAAAGATTTCAACAGTTTGCTCCCACACAAACATAAAGTGAAAAATAATAGATGATTTTTTAAACGATGATGAAATCAGATCAGACCTATTGTCTGTTTAATCCCAGTGAGAGTCAAGTTGGGAATTGATAATTTCTTTTTTTTTTTTTCCAGAAGATCAGTTTAGTATACATTAAGTAAAGATTTCAACAGTTTGAACCCCCATAGAAACACAAAGTGAAATATACTGTTTGAGTACTCATTATAGCATTAAGTCTCAATGTACAGCACATTAAGGACAGAGATCCTACATGAGGAGTAAGTGCACAGTGACTCCTGTTGTTGACTTTACAAATTGACATTCCTGTTTATGGCATCAGTAATCTCCCTATGCACCAGTCATGAGTTTCCAGTAAGAAACAACGAAATCCAGTCATTTGCAACAAAATGGAGGAATCTGGAACACATCATGCTGAGTGAAATAAGCCAGTCCCAAAGGGACAAATACCATAGGTTCTCCCTGATTGGTGACAACTGACTGAACACCAAAAAGGAAACCTGTTGAAGTGAAATGGACACTATGGGAAACGGTGACATGATCAGCATAGCCCTGACTGTTAATGAACAACTTAATACATTATCCCTCTTAGTAGTTTTTTTGTCTGTTCTACTTAATATGACTGGTTTAATTCTGTAATTTATACACAGTTATTCTTAAGTGTTGAAAATTAACTGAAATGTGATCCCTGTTAAACATAAGAGTAGGAATAAGAGAGGGAAGAGATGTGCAATACGGGACATGCTCAAGCTGACTTGCCCCAAATGGTAGAGTTAGAAACATACCAGGGGACTCCAATTTCATCCCATCAAGGTGGCATGTACCAATGCCATCTCACCAGTCCAAATGATCAATTTCAGTTCATAATTGATCATAATGAAAGGACTAAGAGTCAAAGGAAGCACATAAACAAGTCTAGTACCTGCTAATACTAACTGATAGAATAAATAAAGGGGAGAGTGATCCAACATGGGAAGCGAGATACTCAGCAGACTCATAGAATGGTGGATGTCCTAAACAGCACTCTGGCCTCAGAATCAGCCCTAAAGGCATTCGGATCTGGCTGAAAAGCCCATGAGAGTATTTCAGGCATGGAAAGCCAAGACACTCTGGCAAAAAAAAAAAAAAAAAACAAAACCCAAAACCCTAAATGAAAGATCTCTGTGAGTGAGATCCCAGTGGAAAGAACAGGTCATCAAAGAAGGAGGTACCTTTCTCTGAAGGGAGGAGAGAACCTCCACTTTGAATATGACCTTGTCTAAACAAGATAAGAGTCGGTGAACTCAGAAGTTCTTATCTTTAAAGTCATAAATCATTTTTCTTTAATGCTACGTTAGTTTTATGCCTTTATTTCTCACATTTAGGTCTTTATCTGCAGTATGCCTTTAGCTGCATTTTAGAGTGGAGAGCAAACATTTTCTCTGTATGGCAAGGTAGTTATGAAACAATCCATCCTTCTTTTAACACTAGGAGATATGAGCTCTGTTCAAATTTATAATCAAAGGTTGGGAAAATCTAGAACGTTTTGCCACATTAGGATAATACAGCATATTGGTTTTTCAGGACAAGGCAGATGATCAAAATCTTATAATGATACACCACTGACAACTGGATAGAATAATTCATCCGATGTTACTGAAGACATCTCACAAAGTCCTTACTTCATGTCCTATAAAGGTGCAATGGACAGTTCTAGGCATTGCTATGGGGTCCTTTTGCCACATAGTTGTCCCTGCTGCACACTTGAGAAACTGTATTGATATCATGCCACTTACCCAAAAATGTAATTATATTCTAGGGAGGGAATTTAAATTCTCGGAACCAATATAGTCTATTTTATTAAGTCATTTAAAATTTTTAGATAATATATCATGGTCTAGCAGATGATTTCTTTAGTTTTGCTTTAATCTTTCAGACACTACTGATAATCCTTTAAAATGAAAACTGCAACAACAATAAAAAAAACCTGAAAAACCCTTAAAATCCAGTGATGAGAAATAATTTTTTTTTGACAGGCAGAGTGGACAGTGAGAGAGAGAGAGACAGAGAGAAAGGTCTTCCTTTGCCGTTGGTTCACCCCTCAATGGCCACTGCGGCCGGCGTGCTACAGTTGATGCACCACGCTGATCCGTAGCCAGGAGCCAGGTGCTTCTCCTGGTCTCCCAGGCGGGTGCAGGGCCCAAGGACCTGGGCCATCCTCCACTGCACTCCTGGGCCACAGCAGAGCTGGACTGGAAGAGGGGCAACTGGGACTAGAACCCGGTATGCCAGCACCACAGGCGGAGGATTAGCCTATTGAGTCGCGGTGCCAGCCTGAGAAATACTTTCAAGTGGCAACTGATTTTGATAGCAAAATTCTTGTATTTGTCTTGTAATTGTTTCAAGTGTGGACAAAATATCACCTTTAAACAAGTGAGTTAAAAGGAAAAAATTTAACTATTTAAGTTTCCAAATTTATAAGATAGGAAAACCTTTCAGAAATGTGTAGAAACTGAAGACGGGTATAAATTTTGTTTAAGGAAAAATAAACTAATGCCATGTCCCTAATACATATCCTAATACAGAGCCTCATTTAAAAAATTCTAATGAATGCTTTAATTAGGATAGAGAATAGAAAAACAGCCAGCAACTTATTAGTGATTTATTTACATGAATTGTTCATGTTAAAAGTCCAGAACTGTCTAAAACTTTCCAACAGTTGATACATTTCATTCATTCATTTATTTATTTATTTTACAATTTGTAACTTTTAGATAGCTTTTTGGTAGAAGTCCTATGAATGGGTTCATGGAATATTTTTAAATGGTATTATTTTGCAATTCTGAAGATTCAGTCCAATGAGAATGCGCCCCGGGAGATTTATGGATGAATTCTATAAATTGACAGAAAAATGAAAGATGAATGAGCTTAAGTGCTTAAAAACTCAAACTACATATGCAAAATAGCAGGATCTTGATAATAAGCCATCGTGAACTTTTCCAAGTACAGAAGTCTGAATGTTATTGAAGTACTTTCCTATCTATAAGAAATCCATTGAGAAAAAAAAAATCCAAGTTTTTATTTCAAAATATATTGTGTCTCTTCTTAAATTTGACATGAGTTTGAGGTGATCAATAAAAAATACTATTTTAAAAAGGGTCTAAAGTAACACAAGGGGCTGGCATTGTGGTGTAGCGGGTAAAGTCACTGCTTGTGATGCTGCAACCCATATGGGTACTGGTTCATGTCCCGGCTGCTCCACTTCTGGTCCAGTTCCATGCTGATGGCCTGAGAAAAGCAGAGGAAAATGGCTGAAGTGCTTGGGCCCCAGCACCTAAGTGGGTAGCCCAGAAGAAGCTCTTGGCTCAGCACCAGCCATTGTAGCCATCTGAAGAGTGAACCATTGGATGGAAGGTTCTCTCTCTCTCTCTCTCTCTCTCTCTCTGTTTCTCCTTCTCTCTCTGTAACTCTGACTTTAAAATGAATAGATGAACTCTTTTTTTTAAAGTAAAAGAAATGAGGGATGTGAGTGTAATTAACACCAAGGATTTTCAGTCTTAAAGAGCAAATGTTAACTATTAGCCCTATTGAAATTAACATGTGAATATTATCAGTAAAGGTTATGAACAAATTCACCAAATTTCTTCATATTAGAGTGAAGAATACCCCTTAGAACGTGAGTTAGAAAACTTTGGGACAATGTATTGAAGAACTATTTACATAGCAGCAATAAAGATATGACATTCAATACTCCCAGGAGTCATATAGTTAGTTAATTGAAAATAATTAAAGATTTTAGAAAAGATGCCAGTGGGAGCAAAGTAATCCAGGCATTTTGCCAGCACTACTCTCTTGGCCCCTCCACCTCTCATAAATGCACAAAGTTGGCATTTATGTGTGACAGTAACAGAAAGAGAGTCTCAGATGTAAAGGACTTGGCAAGTAAACCACTCATATACTCTTCCTAAAATACGACTCCAAGAGACATTTTCAAATGACTGAGAAATAGACCAAGATTTAAAAACTCAGTAATGGGAAAATTGTACTTTCTTTTAAAACTGTCAATGAATATTAATGCCAAAAAACATATAAAACAATAAATTTAGACTAAACATCTCATAAAGATGATTATAAAACAGAAGTCCTAAAGATTCCTTCAAAGAGAGGAACTACAAGATAAAACATAAGGAACCAGATAAAATAAGACCATGATAATGCCAAAAAATCACCACCAAATAAGTAGGTTAAAGAAAAAACAAATCATGGCAATGTTCTTAATATTGCTGGTGCTCAGGACAAGAGGATAAAATTAATGGGAACACAATGTCTAACACACATTAAAAATAAAGGAAGCTCTTTCATAATAGCAGAAACCCTTATGACAGAAATAATATGAATATATCCCTTTACTAGAGTAAAAGAAATAGGTGAAGAGACATCTTATCTCAAAAGACAATTTACTCCATTTAAGATTTATACTTTAAACAAAATGACCAAGTAGATGAACAAAAGAAAGCAGGGACTATAACATCAAAATAGTGGAACTGAAGGCAGAAAGTAATGGGAAAAAGAGTTGATGTTTAATGATAAAGAGTAAAATGCACAATGACTATGTGTCATAAATAACCATGTGACAAAGAATATATAAAGTACAGATTTTTAGAAATAAGTGAGCTTGATATGAATATATTAGTTTTGAAGAATTTTCAAATATTGATAATGAATAAGCATCAAGGAAATTTAATTAAATTCCCTAGTGCAAAAAATTTAGAAGGCACATTTCTGCAAGAAATCAACATAGTATCTAATTTACACAATTTCAAAACATGAAATTCAAATCAACTGAAAATGTAGAAACAAAAATTATTTTACTAAATAATCTTGTTACCAAAGAGTAAATTAGGACTATAATTGTGGAATATTGGGAAATTAGAACACTACAAATTATAAGAGCTTGTGATATACAGTTAAAGCTGTACTCAGAGTCAAATTCATAGCTTCACATGCTTTGGTAAATGAAAAAGGTAAAAAAAAAAATCTTAACTGGTTGCAATTCAAGATATTTGAAAAATAAAACAAAAATAAGGAAAGTGAGGTAAAGAAACCTATTTTTTTTTTTTTTGACAGGCAGAGTGGACAGTGAGAGAGAGAGACAGAGAGAAAGGTCTTCCTTGGCCGTTGGTTCACCCTCCAATGGCCGCCACGGCCAGCGCACTGTGGCCGGTGCACCGCGCTGATCCGATGGCAGGAGCTGGGTGCTTCTCCTGGTCTCCCACTCAAGCACTTGGGCCATCCTCCACTGCACTCCCGGGCCACAGCAGAGAGCTGGCCTGGAAGAGGGGCAACTGGGACAGAACCCGGCGCCCCGACCAGGACTAGAACTGGGGGTGCCGGCGCTGCAAGGTGGAGGATTAGCCTAGTGAGCCGCGGAGCCGGCCGCCAGAGAAACCTATTAAAAACAAATGTATTCAAAAAAGAACCATGTTTGAAATTCTTTTAATGAAATATGTTAACTAGATCAACACTTTTTAAATGGTAACTTTTATTTATTTGCTTATTTATCTGAGAGGGAGGTAGACATCCTATGTATGCTTCTGTCTGGTGGTTCCTACAGTCCCACAATAGCCTGGACTGGGTCTGGCTGAAGGCAGGAGCCAGGAACTTAAATAAAATCTGCCACATGTGTGGCAAGACCCAATTACTAGAACCATCCTGGGGTCTCTATTAGCAGGGAGCTGAAATCAGGAGCTACAGCTGGCTACTGAACTCAACATGGGATGAGGACATCTTAACAGCCACATCAACACTCAAACTAGAAATGGTAAAAAGAAATTCTTTAAGAAAATAAAGAACTCCTGTTTTGGAAATGCTACATCAAGTTATTTCCATAAACGATTCACAATGTGAATCAATGTATGAAACCTGTTAGTAAAAACCTTGTCTAAGTTGTTTAACTATTTTCCCCACTTATCTGAGTAAACCTTTTCATTAATTTTTATTCTAATCTACTTATTAATGTTTCATGGAAATTACTTTTGGGAAATAATTTTCTGCATAGATTAATCAAGTAAGTGGAAAAAATAAAAGTGCAGCTTAGAAATAAAGTATTTACAGCTATTGTTAAGATTAAAAAATGAGTTGTTACTACATGAAATAATATGTATGTCTTAAGATACATACCCATTTTAAGACCATAATGAAATGACCTGTTTCTAAAGTAAGCACAAAATACTCAAATCAATAATGAAAAGGTCTGTGATTAACTGTGGAATAAAACTAACATATACTGTGAAAATATTAACCATGAAATAAGCCCACATGCAGCTTCACAAGTGGTTTCTATCAAACATTCAAGGGACAGGTAATCCTATGCTATATAAAATATCCCTTACAGTAGGAAAAAAAGCAATAAAGATGGTCTCAATTTATTTTTTTCAAAATTAATCCACCGCATAAACAAAATTTGACAAAAAATAAAATTCTAGGCCAGTCTTGCATGCAAATTCAGAATTTTAAGGAACAGAGATATTTTTCAAAGGAACACACTAGTGCTGATGTGCTAACAAGTTTCATGAAAACAATTACTAGCACAAATGTCTTGGAACACTAGAGAATCTTATACTGTAATGTAAAACTACTGATAATTTTTAAATGATAAAATGCACGGTGAATGTTAAAATGGAGGCTGTACTTTGTATATAAATTCACTCAATTGTGCTATTATTTTTGGATGGAAACTCTGCATTCACGATGGATTCATGATGCAGGGGTTATTAGCTGTAGAAATACTGCAGTAGGCAGGACTGAAACCAAAATGCTCACAAATTATCACTTATAGAACATATATTCTGAAAGTTTAAGAAACACAAGAATGAAGGAAAACAGAAGTATACTGCAGAGAGAACAAAATCTTCCTAATTTTCAAGCCTGGTTCATAAACAAACACTGCGCTTCACTGTAGATATGGGAAGGAGCCAACATCTTCATAAGCATTGTCGTCATCATGAGAATGTGTACAGTTTTAACCCTTTCCTGTAAACAAATGAACTGTGAGAAGTATTGAGAGCTCACTCAACTGTGCAATTATAAAATGAATCAAAATAATTTTTGACATATCATGAAAGACCAATTAAAATATAATGGCAAAAACTCACTCCCTACCTTAAATGAAGATAATAATAAATATTCAGGAACAATTTGAATAGAATTTCCACATTTCACTACAGAGCATAAGGAAAATGAATAAATGCATAGCGAGACTCAAAATTTTTCTGTCAAGTTCTCCCAGATTAATCTACCAGCACGGCTTGTTTTACTGTGTTTTACTTTATTGGACTTCACAGATACCTCATCTTTCAGAAATGGCCGTTTTGTGGCCACTAGAATCATTTTCTGATAGTCCAGATGATAGCATTTTTAGCTACATAGTATTTTCTAATTAAAGTGGGTGTTTTGTTAGACATAGTGCTATTACATACTTACAAGACTACAGCACGCTGTAAAAATAACTAGTTTTACGCACTAAGGGACCACAGAATTTGGGAGAGTTGCTTTATTGCCGTTGTCTGGCACCGAACCCGCAGTATCTTCAAGATGCACCTTAGATATGTCTTGCTTCCTCAACCAATATCACATTCAACTCAGTTTTCAAAGTTACAAAGAATTTTTACTTTATGGTAGAAAAATAACTAAAATGTAAAATTGAAAAACAAAACAGGAAAATGGGGTTCAGCTGACAGCTAAGCAGTTTGGAAATCAATGCTCCTGACAGTACGAACACTACAAACGAATGGAAATTTACTAACATTTTTTTGGACTCAAAGATTTGAGGGCAGAGGACAATCTTCCACCCAGGAATCCTTGGAGTCTCCGGCATCCAGAGAGGGGAGAACGGAGATCTGCCAAGCTGCCACAGCCCCAGCCGGTAGGAGGGGTTACACGGTAATTCCGACTGATTGCCAGAAGCGGAGGTAGACAGGGTGCGAATGAGAAACTCCTGGGGGATATAGAATGAAGAGAGTCCCCTCTCCCAGAACCCCACTAAGAAAGATCAACTCCGGCTTCGGGTCGGAAAAGGGATAACTATTGTGAAACACACAGTCTCTACCATAGCAAATGGAAAGACGTGGCTTGGGCTGAATTCTGAGACTTTATCTCACCTGAGAGGGAGGACATGCGCCCCCCCCCCCCATCTTCTGTCTCTTACGACAAATACAGTGATGTCTAAAATTTCCTGTTTAATTTTTCCACTAAAAATACCACCAGGGCAAAAAAAAAAAAATCACAAATAGAACTAATATTTCTCTTTAAATAGGTTGAGCTTTATATAATTAGTTTTTTTTTTTTTTTTTTAATTATTTTCTGGAGGCAGCATTGTGGCATAGCAGAGAAAACTGCTGCCTGTGACCCTGGCATCCCTCATCGGCTCCAGTTTGAGTTCCAGAAGCTCCACTACCATCCAGCTCCCTGCTAATGGCCTGGGAATAGCAGTGGAAGATGGTCCAAGTGCTTGGGCCCCTGTTGCCCCCACAGGGAGGGAGACCATGTGCAGTTCCTGACTCGCGGCTTTGGCCCAGATCCAGCTATTGTGGCCATTTGGAGAGTGAACCAGCGATGGAAGATCTCCCCACTCTCCCAGCCAGCCCCTCTTAGTAATTCTGACTTTAAAATAAATAAATATTTAAAGTTATTTTCTGTTGTTTTATAATGAAGTAAAAAAGATTATGACCTTTCACCCAAAGGTATGAAAGCCCAATGATCTGAGAACAAAATAAGGGTAGATTTTTCTTATTCGTATTAACAGAAAAACCTATGGCATATAATAACAAATTATACTCCAAAGGAAGCTTCTGAGGGGAAGGGATAATTGTCCATTGGACAATAAAAATAAGAATACAGAAAATCAAGGGTAAGGAGTGTTTTGGAAGTAAAACAAAAAATAAAGCAAAACGAAGTGCAGATTTATTTAAGTTGGCCCTGTTGGAGGAGATGATCTGGGAGAAGCTCAAAAATAGTTACCATTATCTGACTACTCAAATAAAGAAATACTTTTTTTTTAGAAATTCCAGATTTTTACCATTACCACTTTCTCAATTTTTGTATACAATTATTGTTCTTAGAAAATTTTGTCTTGTCTCTCAAATTCCTGTTTCTTTTTCAACTTAATATATTATTTTTGAGATAACACTTTAAATTTATATTTAAATGTAAGTCAAAGGCTTTATGTTTCAGTAAACAGTAAATAAAAATAATAAGTATAAAGACTATAGTTCAGCAGGAAAATGGACAAGGGTTATAAGCAATAAACAAATGAAGAGATGTTCAACTTCACTCATATAAATTTTAAAGTAGTCACAAAATCATTAATACTATAATAGTATGTAATTCCTATCAAATTCCTCAATTTCTACCCCACTTACCACTTAATTCTGTTATAGATTGTGGTACTCACCTGTCATCATACCCTGTGTTGGTCAATAGTGGATTTACACCTTGGGCAATACTGAAACTCCTATGAATTTCTGGAGAAAAAACTTGCAGATTTGTTAAGACTATATGAACGTTTGGGAATCTACCTTCCTTATGAGTCAAATTAAACACGTTTTTATTGGATTGCTTCTCAAAATTTATTTTATGAGTGTTCTCAGACTGTATAAAAAGTTGATTTGAGTATTTACATGGAAATTGATAAGAACATTTATAACCATAGGTTATAAAAGATTAGCAACTAACAATATAACAATATTTTTTTTTTAAAAAGAGCCTAAGGTTTCCCCCACCCCCTAGAGTTTTTGTTTTGTTTTGTTTTCTTTTCTTTTTGACAAGCAGAGTTAGACAGAGAGAGAGAGAGAGAAAGGTCTTCCTTTTTCCATTGGTTCACTCCCCAAATGTCTGCCACGGCCGGCGTGCTGCACCAATCCAAAGCCAGGAGCAAGGTGCTTCCTCCTGGTCTCCCATGCGGGTGCAGGGCTCAAACACTTGGGCGATCCTCCACTGTCCTCCCGGGCCACAGCAGAGAGCTGGACTGGAAGAGGGGCAACTGGGACAGAATCCGGCGCCCCAACTGGGACTAGAACCCACAGGCGGAGGATTAGCCTAGTGAGCTGTGGCGGCGGCCCAGAGTTTTAACATTGCCATTTGCGTACAAAAGAAATAGAAAACCTATCTGTCTAAATACACAGAATCAAAATCATGCTCATTAAAACTACAGATTGCTCACTCAAGTGTTACAGTTCAGCAGCTGCAGATAGACTGGTACTAGAGGACTCACAACCTGAATGTGTGTAGATTTTTTTGAGACAAATATCCATGGCACCAAAATCCCTGCCTTCAAAGAGTTTTCTTTCTATTGGTGAGGGACTGACAATCAATGAAGTGCAGGGCACATCAGAGGATGCTAAGTGGTGGAGAAAATGAATAATGTTATTCCCAATCACTTCTAGTCCTAACCAATTTCAGTCTCAAATGTAAAAATCTTTGCTGTCTTTGGTGACCTTGACAGCTTTTCCCAGGCACTGTTTTTAAAAGTGAAGGTGTAGTGCCATTTACTAGTATACTTCTTGTATAACACCAAACAGCAACGTGTCGTACATAAAGTATACTTTTTTGCATCTGGCGGGAAGAGAAATCAATTGTTCCTTGCTAAGGTTTTTTTTTTTTTTTTTTTTTTTTTTTTTGCCACTAGGGCCCAGGGGGTGAAATGTAAAATGGCATGGGAAGCAAGTTGGTAAGGCAGAGGTTGGCTAGAGGACTCGCCTGCCTGATTTCTTTCTAGGAGAAATGCAAGTTGTTATCTCAGCAATTAGTTCTCTGAGGTCATCACATGACATGAACTGTAATTTCTACCTTATTTTAGTCTGTGCTAATGATGTCACTCGAATGAAAATATTTCTACATACAGCAGGAGTGGTGTGGAAAGTACAGACGTTGGCCTCAGTCTGATTTGGGGATTCCGAATAGACGCACTGTGAAGTTTTGCAGTCATTTATAATACAATAAAAATTCCCACAATCTCATAACATACAGTAATCATCAGGTAGAAAAACTAGTGTCTTTTTCAACAGATGTTTTTCTTTCTAGTTTACATAACAAAACAAAACAAAACATGCAGGCATCGCATATGCCATGTGTTTAATTCTGAAGTACACTTTGACTTCTCTTTGCCTTTCCTAAATTAAAAAAAAAAGAACAATTAAATAAGCTTACTAACATGCATTTGTAGCTTCTATTACTCTGTAATTTCATACCCTTTGCTCATTTGGCATAATGACCAAGTGGAGTTGATTCTCCCTTTTACAATTTATGCTTTCCTATTTTTCCTGCATAGTTTGGGTGACATTTCTTTTAGAACAGTCTTCCATTTCATTCCAACCTCTGCACCAGTGAGACAGTGTTTGAAAAATACCATTTTGTCATAAAGCCCTTTTCTCGAACACCTAGAAGGGATTCTAGTGCTTAGAGCAGTACACCTACTTCAGTCTCTCTTCTCGGATTCTTGTCCTATCTGTCCAAACTTTGTGGCACTATCACATAATACAAGCATTCATTCCAGTATGGCCAGTCAGGAGTCTGGGGAATAACCCCACTACTCCCATTTTTAGCTATGTGAATTTGTTTATTCATGATTTGTTATATGTAAGCATGCCTAGACTAACTGTTGAGAAATAAGTATATAGCTCTTATTTAAAAGTATACATTCACATTGAGTCATGTTCAGCTTGTTGGTTTTCTTCTTAAAGCTATCAATTAAAGAACACTTCTTGGGATTTTTATACATTGATATCTGGGTTGTATAGATGTTGGCTGATTGTTGAATCTTAGATTCAGGTGGCAGTAACACTAATATAATGTTATATTCAAAAAACGAATTTCTAAGTGAGCATGCTAGAGATTAAAACTGAATGGAATAATGATAGCCTATAAGCACTAAAACAAAGTGTGCTATTAACAAAGAATATAACTCAGCTACCTAAGAACTTGAGTTCATAGTAGAGAATTCGCCTCTCTCTCTCCCTCCCTCCTATTCTCCCTTGATGTGCCTTTCCACTACATGTTTTACAAGTAATATTTTAGATTTGTGGGAGGCATCTCATAATATAATTTTATTTCATTATAGGAATATTGTGGCAGTGCCCATACGTCACACCAATAAAATGAATATGAATAACATGATATTTGACTTAAAATTCATGATGCAATGGAATAGCTCAGGAACAGTTCAAAACAATGACAGTAACTTCTTTTTTCTTTCCCTATATGCTATTATTTTTGGTTAGTGGAATTCATTTTCCCACGTAAACTAGAATTGCTTAAGTCTTAATAGCATCCCCATGGTTTTGCTTCCTACTACGATGCCTTCACTGATTTCATCATAGTTCAAGCACAATAACAAATCATCATTTGTCCTCAGGAACATGAATTGTCTCGGGCTATTCCCACATTCACAGCAGCCTCACTCTTAAATAACTTTTCTAAGTCTGTCAATCTGCCCACCAGTTTTCTGCCAGCAGTATGAATGCTATACATAAAATCTCCCTATGCTAGATAATTACCACAAAGCCTCCAATTCTTTTCCTAATAAACCTCAAATTTAATAATTCTTTAAATTTGTTATCCAAAAGTGTTGCTTTCTGATCCTATAGCACACTTAGCCTTAAGCAGTCTTGTCAAAGATTATATTGGGTAGTGCTCATCTATAATCCGTGAATGGTTTTTCTCTTACATACAATCTATCTATATGAATTAATGCTATTTTGGTTGCACATAACAGAAACCTCCAAATAATAATGGGTGAAACCCAAGGGCTCATTCTTCGTATTAAAGAAGTCAAGAGAGAGGCATGCCAAAGGTGTCAATGATAATGCTTTATTTTTGATTCATCATCCTTAGCTCACAGTTTGCATACTAACATCTACCTCATGGACCAAGAGGATGTCTACCGGGAACATTTCAGACACCAAGAAAGAGGAAGGGAAAGAGGCCTACGGGGGTCTATCTACTTACTGGCGGAGTCAGTCCTATAGGTATTCTTATATACGATTTCCACTTGCTTCTCAGTGAGAATGGAGAATGGGAAGCATTCTAATGTAACAAGTATACTAGATTATATTGTCTTTTGTTGTGTGCATTGCCAATCTCTGTTATCAAAGAGGGGGTGGCCTGCGCTGCAGCTCACTAGGCTAATCCTCCACCTAGCGGCGCTGCCACACCGGGTTCTAGTCCCGGTCGGGGCGCCAGATTCTTTCCAGGTTGCCCCCCTTCCAGGCAGCTCTCTGCTGTGGCCAGTGAGTGCAGTGGAGGATGGCCCAAGTGCTTGGGCCCTGCACCCCATGGGAGACCAGGATAAGTACCTGGCTCCTGCCATCGGATCAGCGTGGTGTGCCGGCCGCAGCGGCCAGCCATGGCGGCCGTTGGAGGGTGAACCAACGGCAAAAGGAGGACCTTTCTCTCTGTCTCTCTCACTGTCCACTCTGCCTGTCCAAAAAAAAAAAAAAAAAAAAAAAAAAGAAGGGGGTAACAGATACAGAATAGACAACTAACGACTTTTCCCTCAATACTTTTATTTTTTTAGTTCCTGCTGGTTGAGTCCTTTCACTACATATTATAATGGGAAAATGACAGTTTTTGAAGCCAGCAGATTGTACTTAGACCTCCCTCTTTCAAGGTATGTCACCTTGGCAATGCCACTTTTGCTAAAAGTCTTTAAAATGGGCATTTTGCTTTATTTAAATTGAAAATTCATTTATTTGAGAGACAGAAAGAGAAATACACATGAACACACACAGAGAGAATCAGAGCTCACAGGTTTATTCCTCAAATGTCTGCAACAACTGAGGCAGGGATTGAAGCCTGGATTGAATTCAATCCAAGTCTCCCCCATGAGAAGCAGGGGGAACTGTCTGAGTCGTCATCCCTGCCTTCCAGAGTCTGCACTAACAGGAAACTGGGATCAGGAGTCTAAGCTGGGCAAAACATTTTTAAAAAATTTATTCGAGAGACAAACACACACACACACACACACACACACATCTCACCTGCTAGTTCACTCTTCAAATGGCTGCAATGGGTGGAGCTGGCTGTGGCCAGAGTCAGGTGCTGTGAACACAATCCAGTTCTCCCACAATGGGGCAGGAACCAAATCACTTGAGCCATCACTGCTATGTCACAGTGTCTGTGTTGGTGGATAGTTGGATCAGGAATCAGAGCTGGCAATCAAATCCAGGAATTCCCTCAGAATACATGGATATCTTAACTACTAGACTAAACACCCAGTGTCTGGGATGGAATTATTATTAACAATACTTTATAAGGTTGTGGTTAAGGATAGAACATAAATGTGTTATATGTAATATATCACATCACTTTATAAATAGCACATTTTACACTAATTAGTTATACTTATATAACTGAATTTATGTTTAAGTTTGGAAATGTTTTCATTAATACTATGAAAGAAAGCAATCAAAACTTCTCTGTAATTTGTCTCTAAACTTGCTTATGCTTATCCTAGAGAATGAAAGGAGAAAATATTAGCAAGTTGACTTTTATTAAATCAAAATAAAAACCTTAGGCAGAGAGCAATCAGAGTTATGGAAGCCACCCAAAAGATGTTGGTTTTGTAGAGTAAGGAGTCCAGGTACCCAAATGGAACTTCCTTCCCTTCACAGCCTCTGTAAGTCTGGCCCTAGTGAATGAGCAGTTTTCCTGTATAGCTCTTATACTAGATACCATATGTACCGAGCATGAATCTACCCTGTTCATTTTTTTCCCCAAACCTTGTTTTTTGTTCTCATTTTGACCCCTTTCCATACAACTGGACAGTACATTCACTATAAACATATGAAAATTTATTTGTATTTCCCACAAATTCATTATTGTACTAAATATTTTCTATATCTCCTTTTTTTTATAAAAATGTGGTTAAGTAAGGGACTTTCCTAATATAATAAGTGTACTTGATTATATTGTTAAACAGTGGTTTGTTTTCTAAAGAGAAAATATTAAAAATTAATGTCTGTATATATAATTCATTGGATTTAATTTACAAAGCTGTGAAGTTTAGCAGAAATACACTTTTGAAATGAAAAAATGCTATTTTCTTAAAAATTATCCATTGATTTTCCTTCTTAAATTGTACCCATATTTATGTTTATTTCGGTGATCTGCTGTATTTCTTTCCTTCAATGCTTCTTGTCACAGACCAAATGCTAATATTTTTGATATAGAAAGCACACAGAAATCAATAATGTAAATACCAAGGATGTAGAACATACATATAAAATTCTCTGGCAAAGTTAAAACTTTTTCAAGAAGGAAGAAGTTGCTAAGTACAAGGGAGAAACAGTAAAAGAGAGAAGGAAAGGGAGATGGAGAAGAAAGGCGGGGAAGAGTGAGAGAGAGAGAGAGAGAGAGGGAGGGTGGGAGGGAGAGAGAGAGAGAAATCTCATGTCCTTTGGTTCACTCCCCAAATATTAATATTTACAATAGCCAGGGCTGAACTGGCTGAAGCCAGGAGCCCATAATTCAATTCAAGTCTCCCATATGGTAATCCAAGTGCTTGAGCCATCACCTGCTGTTTCTCAAGGTACATAGTAACTTTGAGATGAGATGCAGGGGTCTCAAGTAGCATCTTAACCCCTACACCAAATGCCTGCACCAAGACAGTGTCCTTGTATTCTTCCTGCAAAATTATTTGAAGATACACCCTAACCAATCAAGAGATGAATCGTAAACAAGCAGTTAAGAATAGGGTTCTTAAAAACAAGTATAGGAACCAACGCTATGGTGTAGTGAGCTAAGCCTCTTCCTGTGGTGCCAGCATCCCATCTGGGCACTGATTCAAGTCCCGGCTGCCCCTCTTCTGATCCAGCTCCCTGCGATGGCCTGAGAAAGCAGTGGAAGATGGCCCAAGTGCTTGGGTTCCTGCACCAGCCTAGGGGACCGGAAAAAACTCCAGGGTCCTGGCTTTGAAGTGGTTCAGCTCTGAACATTGCAGCATTTGGAGAGTGAGCTGGCAGATGGAAGACATTTCTCTCTGTCTCTCCACTCTAAGTCTACCTCTCAAATAAATAAATAAAATATTTAAGAAAAAAACAGTATAGTTTGAGTATAAAACTGGATGTCAACATCAGTAAGTATTCTTGAAACAAAACATAAAATAATTTAATGAAAATAATCTGGGCCAGCGTTGTTGGGTAGCAGGTAAAGCTGCCACCTCTGATGCTGGCATCCTGGCTGCTCTGCTTGCAATCCAGCTCCCTGTCAATGACCTAGAAAATGTAGTGAAGCATGGTTCAAGAACTTGGTCCTCTGCTGCCCATGTGAGAGATCTTGGATGAAGCTCCTGGCTTTGGCCTGGTTCACCTTTGGCTGTTGAGATGACCTGGGGAGTGAACCAGCTTTGGAAGGTCTCTGTCTGTGTCTCTCTATAACTTTGACTTTCAAATAAATAAATAAATCTCTAAAAACCATAAAAATAAAAATTAGCTGTGCTTAAACTTCATATTACATTAAAATACTAAAAAGCTGGGAAAGGTTATGGGAAATGATATAAAGTTTCTTATCTCTTGCGTATATGTTTTTGTGGGACAGAAAGATAAAAGCTCAAAAGAAACAATTAATTCTTGACTTTAATCAATAGATAAATAACTTGGAAATGAATTAAAATATATATTATAGGAATCCTACTTGCAATATGAGGCATATAAAATGAAAACCTGAGCAAAAGGAAAAAACAAGGACAATACTAAATTGCAGAAGATGATTCAACATTGCCTTCAATATCCTGAAGCAAAATGATTTACATCTAGAATTCCATACCCAGATGAACTGTTAATCAGCTATGAAGGCAAGGATTCAGAACATTTCTATAGGTACATGGAAGAAGATAATTAATGTTAAGAAAGCAGGAAGTAACTGAAGAAGACACACTCTAATTCAAGAAAACAATATGTCAAAAGGAGAATAAACTAAGGTATGGATTAAATCTTCAAGGGATTCAATGCAGTAAAAAATTAAAGAAGAGAGAATTTCCTGAGAGCCAACAAACAAATGCTTCAGGGAGACCCAGTTCATGATGAATTAAAAAAACTGACTTTTGGATTTTTCATTTAGAAATTTAATGGTTATTTTAGACATTGATGACAGGAATTAGAACAAATGGATGATGGAGTAAGGGTGCAGTTTGAAAATGTGCCTTATGTCTATATCAACAATTTCTCTACCAAGCTCTCTGATCCCTAGCTCTGAAAAAAAGAAAGATAAAATTGAATTCATTTATTACTAATGGATATGTTTGTTCTCTGAAATAGGTCATCTCAAATGATATCTCTACTTCTGATTCCTTGTAATTTTAATTTCAGATGCCTTAGAATTACTTTTCTCAAAGGTAGCAGGTATATTTATAAAAATTACAATCTTAATATAAAGATGCTTGATTTCAACCCTGAGTGGCTAAATTTAACAACTTCCCTTTTTTTTAAAGGTTTATTTTATTTATTTGAAAGACTTACAGAGAGGGGTAGAGACAGAGAGAAAGGTCTTCCATCTGCTGGTTCATTTCCCAGATGGCCGCAATGGCTGGAGCTGTGCCAATCAGAAGCCAGGAGCCAGGAGCTTCTTCCGGGTCTCCCACGTGTGTTCAGGGGGACAAGGACTTGGGCCATCTTCTTACTGCTTTCCCAGGCCATAGCAGAGAGCTGGATTGGAAGAGGAGCAGCCGGGACCAGAACTGGACCCATATGGGATGCTGGTGTTTCAGGCCAGGGCTTTAACCCGCTGCGCCACAGTGCGGGCCCCACAACTTCCCTTTCTACCTAAGGAAATTGGAAGCACAGAAGGGTCAGGGGGAAGCCAGATGAATCATAAAACTTTGAAATTATTGTTATTTCACTTCCTGACTTCTTCTTGTAGTACCCATAGCAAATATCTACAAAAACAATACTTATAAGTAAGTATCCTGTGACATGTGTCAGCAACATATAGGATGATAGATTCCATATAAAGAAAAGAAGTACTTATAACATTTGGCCTTGAGATAGAAAAATGCTTTACAATTTCAACATATGCAAGTATGTAAATAGTTATGGACACACCCATGTGCACACAAATTAACTCTATATTTGATCTCATCTCATTCTTTTCTCTTTTTTTTTTTTAAGATTTTATTTATTTATTTGGAAGTCAGAGTTACAGAGAGGCGGAGGCATAGAGAGAGAGGTCTTCTTCCGGTGGTTCACTCCCCAAGTGGCCACAACTGCCAGAGCTGTGCCGATCCGAAGCCAGGATCCAGGAGCTTTCTCCGGGTCTCCCACACGGGTACAGGGGCCCAAGGACTTGAGCCATCTTCTACTGCTTTCTGAGGCCATAGCGGAGAGCTGAATCAGAAGTGGAGCAGCCGGGACTCAAACTGGCACCACATGGGATGCTGGCACTGCAGGCGGCAGCTTTTACTCACTACGCCACAGCACCAGTCCCATCTCACTCTTCTTAACGTTAGAATTTGTCAATAAGATTTTAAAAATCATTCTCCTAATACTATATCTTTCTTTCAAGCAGAAAATTGAGTTGTATTACTTCATGGTGATTTTCCTTTCTGATTTCCTAGGTTACATATGTTGTCTGAGAAAAGTATAATCTTCAAATAATTTTATCATGATTGAATCTCATTGGAAAATTCTGTATAGCTGAAGTGGAAATAATACTTCAAATAGGAGGTATGGAAGAGATAAAATTAAAGCAGATAATATGTATGATATTTACTTACCCCAAAATTCTTTTTTTAAAAGGTCTATTTATTTATTTTAAAGTCAAAGTTACAAAGGGAGAGGGAGGGGGAGAGGGAGAAGGTAAGAAGTGGGGGAGAGAAAGGAGGGGAAGAGAAGTCTTCCATTCTCTTGTTCACTTTTCAGATGGGGGCAACAGCCAGGGCTGGGCCAGGCCAAAGCCAGGAGCTTCATCCGGGTCTCCCACCTGGGTGGCAGGGACCCAAATACCGGGCCATCTTCTGTTGCTTTCCCTAGGCCATTATCAGGGAGCTGGCCTGAAAGTGAAGCAGCCGAGATTTGAATCACTGCCCATAAGGGAAGCCCATGTCCCAGGCAGTGGCTTTACTTGCTATGTCCCAATGTACCCACCCCCAGCCCACAAATTCTGAAGATTTTGCTTTGTCATGCAGCACGCATAAAGCAATGTATACATAGAAAGCGAATTCTATGATTTCAGTTTGCCGTTGATACTGGATATTGCCTATCTTGTGAATAGGGTTCATAAGGCACATCCATTAGTGAAGCTTCCTTCTTCTACCCTCTGGCTTTCACTTTTTCTGTTGTCCTCCACCAGAACGTCTACTTCTTATTAAAAACGTGCGTGCACACACACGCGCACACACACACAGAGGAATCAAAACTATTGCAACACCCATGCTCATCTCTCCTTCCCAGTTGGGTCAGATTTTAACTTCATTAAATTGCTGTCATATGGTGGCTGCTGACATGCATCAGGCTTGGAGAGCTTCACTCATCAGGCATTCTCTAAGATTGTTAACAAGAACAGCAACTCTCATTAGGGGTTCCCCAAAAGCAGCTAATTAAGGGACAAAGGTTGCTCAGATTGTGACAATTACACCTGTAAGGTCCCTGTAGAAACACCCAAATCTCTAACAAACCTATGTTTGGTTGCTTAGTACAAGAAATAAAGAGCTTGTCCATTAAAAAAATGAGAGGCACAAACTGTCAACCATTTGAAAAGCTTTACGAAAATGATCATCCAATTAGTGGCTATGATCAAATCAGGCATGAACTCTCTCTGGATGGCTCCATAATTTTCCTTCTTGCATGGTGTAATTTCATATAGCTCAAATGAACTCGTGAGAGGTAATTCAGTTCCAAACAGTTTTCTCATCACTGCTAATTATACTAATACATTGAAATGCCTCCTACAAAATGCATGAGCCCTTTAAGCCACCTCATTAATGTGATATAATTTTTGCCAGAATATATATCAAACCTATTATCACCACAGGTTTTCTTTAGCTTTTTTTTTCAAAATGTCTATCAAAAGCTTAAAAAGTAGATTTCTTTGGGCTGGGTGTCTCATAATTAACTGTTTCTTTGAACTACTGTTGTCTGTTGTGGTTTTCAACTCACTCACAGTCTTCGGTATGGCATCCTCCAGACCCACCAGTTTCTTTTTCCTCTCTGACTATTTGATTCCTTAAATCTTTTCCCCGTTGTAGCTGATTCTTTAAATGGCAAATGGTGCATGCAATAATGTGCAAAAATGAGTTATACAAACTGAAAGCAGGGGTGTAAAAAGAAGCATCATCTGAAACTAAAATAAAGACAGATTTTATGGTATTTATGTCAGTTAATTTAACTGCTGGTAGGGGCTTTTGTTGAAACATGAGTTAGTTCCAGTGTTTAACCTTGCAGTATTAATTTATGCTTTATGGCCTGAGTACTTTATCATTCCCTCCTTGGGAAGACAGTTATCTCATTAGCCAGAATTTAATGAAATGCAAGGATACACTTCTTAATTTCAAAGATTACTATAACACAAATCAGGTGTAAATCTTAGACTGACTGCCCCTTCCCTCGCCTGTTTAAGAGAGAGAGAGAAGGAGAGAGAGAGAGGGTTCATTTTGCAATCATATCACAGAAATTCATCTGGTGGAATACATTTCATGACAGCCATTCTAAAGGCATGTCTCATCTGTAAAAGTTGGTTTAACTTTGCATCCAGGAATATTGATGGTCCTTCAGCTACTATAAAGTTTCAAGGGTTGACAATTCATTATTCATCATCACAATTTAAAAAATGTTGATAAAATTACCACTTCCCTAGACTTATTCAACCATGGGTATGAACTCTTAACCAGATTTTGGCTAAACTCAGTTTCAGAGGTTGTATCAGTATATGTGTTTGCTATAGCCATTTTATTTTCAAATTAGTAGTCATATTCATGGAAAAGGTTCCTATGTCCTGAGACATAGAATGTTTAGCTAAACAAACACAAATAAATTTGAAATAGAAGACACGCCCTAAGGAAGCAGAAATATTTATGTGATAAGCCTATGCAGAATCGCCTTCATATACTGACTTCTGAACTTTTGTTCAGGCTGTTTGTTGAGTGTCTCCTCAGGCCTGTTCCAGCATCTGAAGTACAATTCTGGGTCTACAACACTGCTTGAGTCACAGAGTGAGTGTATCATATTCAAATTTGAGAGCATTGTAGGGTATTTAGGTTCTTTTGGATACAAATGATTGAATGAATGAATGAATGGCGTTCGGATCTGGTGACTTCTGATGAATTTAAACATATCTTTCCTGAATGAGACACTAAGGTATTTATATATTATTTGACTACATGAACAGTATAAAGCAAGGAGAACCTGGTGCTTTTGACTCCCTCTGGTTTGCTCCATCAATTAGGGAAATTGTACATCCTGGAAACTACCAAAAGTTAAAACACATGTTCATCCAGTGATTTATCTTGTGAAAGTGTGTACATGTCTATTCTATGTGGGGATGTATGTGTATGTGTTTTAGTTTCAGTTCAAGACCTAAGATTTGTTACAACAGGTAGGGGCTTTATTTCAAGGAAATGGACAGTAAGCTTTTGAATAAAGATGCATGGCATTTGACTAAGCAGCCATAGGGATCCTTTTTCTGCTACTTTATGTATTTCCTAGTCCTAGAAATTTGAAAATAATAAAACATGGTGTGAGATGTTGTAGCTGACACTTCCATGATCTGGAACCACATTGTCTGGAGACAGGGTACTACTTCTCTGAATGTGAAGACAGCTGTGCATCCAAATCGTGGCTACTGACTGAGGTTAGAGTAATGACTTAAAGTTTTTTTTTTTTTAATCTGTAAAATGTGATAATTAAAACAAATTTACATCTTTTAAAAATAAACTTTGTTTTTTAAAGCAGTTTTAGGGTTTCAGAATTACAAAAGTAGCTGACACATATTTTTGTTAAAATACGATTAGAATAGATAGAAGAATTAATTTTATGATCAAAGAGTGTTTTCATATTTATTTTCCATGTAATTTCTCAGAGCTACAAGATGGACAAGCAGGATAATGGAGGTTAACTGATTTTCCCGAAGTCTCAGTAGAATGACTCAGAGCCATTTGTGTGATTTTGTGTTCAGGGTCCTTTTCATGAGAAAAAGATGTTTCCAATCAAGGGACTACCCTAGGCAATGTGGGGGCTTGTAGAGATATGTAATCATAGTTACTTCCCATGTGGCAGAGGATGAATTAATATGAGTGAGTAAAAAAAAAAAAAAAGGTTCTCTGAAAGTATAAAGTATTTATTTATTCCAAGTGGTAGGAATGCACTATCATTATATAAGAACCAGATATATTTAAAGAAAAGAAAGGCCAGCATTGTGGCATAGTGGGTAAAGCCACTGCCTGCAATGTTGGCATCCCATATGGGCACAGGTTTGTGTCCCAGCTACTTCACTTTCAATCCAGCTCCCTGCTAATGCACCTGAGAAATCAGCAGAGGATGGCCCAAGGTCCTTGGGCCCCTGCATGCATGTGGGAGATCTAGAAGAAGCTCCTGGCTCCTGGCTTCAGACTGGCCCAGCCCTGGCCCATTTCAGCCATTTGGAGAGTGAACCAGCAGATGGAGGATTTCTCTCTCTCTCTCTCTCTCTCTCTCTCTCTCTCTCTCTTTCTTTCTCTTTCTCTCTCTCTCCTCTCTAACTCTGCCTTCAAATAAATAAAATAAATCTTTACAAAAACAAAGAGTGTCCTCAAACAGCTTGTCTCAGAGAGTATTGTGCTCCATCTATGAAAAGTGTTTGGGAATTTATAGCTACAACCCTGGTTTGTAAATCAGAAGAGTGCTCCTCTCTGTGTAGTTCCATGGGTCCATTCTTCCGATGGCTCTCCAGCCCCAAAGCAGCTCACTTTGAAAAAAAATCTAGGAATAATGTAATAAAACAAGAAAAAATTAGAGAATTCATTGTGATTTATTTCATCTGGAGGATGTTAATGATTATTGAATATTCAAGCAAGTGTTTGGAATAATAGATCTCATGCAATATCTGTAGATTATTAAATAGACTATCATGAGATACTCAGTTGGAAAGTAGTAACACTTCTTTGATTCTACATATTTCCTGTTTTAGCTTTGGCAGTTCTCATGCTTTCTTTTTTCATGACCATTACTCCATGAATTCCCAACAAAATGGGAAGAGTGTTCTTTTACCCTTTCCTTCAAGTTGGGTGTCTCATGGATTCAAGTCACCAGCAGAGGTCAGTTCTTTCAACTGTATTAAATGTAAAATAGGGGATAAACATTTAACCCAGAGGTTAAAACACCAGTTAAGATACTCAGGCCCCACGTGAGATTACCAGTTCTGACTCCTGACTCCAGTTTCCTGATAATGCAGATCCTGGGAGGCAGCAATAGCTCAAGTAATTGGGTTCCTGCCATCCAGGTGGGTGACCTGGATTGCATTTCTGGCCTTTGGCTCTGGCCCTGGCCTATGGACATTTTAAGTATTTTGGAGGGAACCAGCAGATGGGTGATTTCTCTCTGTCTCTCTCCATTCTCTCTCTCTCCCTCTCTCCCCCTCTCTCTCTCTCTCTCTCCTTGCCTTTCAAATAAACAAAAATTTTAAAAAATTTAAAAATGTAAAATTTCCCAAAGCAGCCTCATTTGTGTATATGACTATTTTCTCCCCACCAACTGTCTCCCAAATCATTCTAATTCATTCTAGTTCTTTGTGACTTTTGATCTGGCCAGGGATGTAACATTGGTATCTGCTTCTTAATGGTACTAAACACCTTAGCAATTGATGCCTGAGTGGAGTCACAGTTTGCAATTTATTATATTAAATGGTCTGAAAAGTTCCAGGTCTTCATTTCTTAAAATTTCTTTACATTTGATAGTATACTCTTTGCTATTTATTTTTTTTTAATATATGTTTTTAGGAATGGATTTAAGAATCCAAATAAGCATTGGAAATGAGACAGTATTTTCTCCCTATCTCAATGAATAATTAGGCAGTCTGTAGTTTTCTATAGGTTGCTTATCTGTTGGAGGATCTAATAAGAATGAAAAAAATAGCTGTTCAGAAATATTTTCCAAAGAGTAATAAAAATATGCTCTATTTTGGTTCCTACTATGGTTGCTTATTTTGAGAAGCCATGTTAGTGGAATTCAAGCTGCCGTTTATCACAGATGCCATACTCACCTTGCAATTGCCTTTCTGTAACTCTGAATCACTGTATCTCTATGCACTGCACTTTTAAGAAGTAGACCAACATTTATTATACCAGATACAAATCTCAACAGATAAATAATTTAAGTGCTTGTTTCCACTGAGCAGTTTTAATTCAATCAATGGGTTATATGAGTTTGCCAACTAATCAGAAAACTTGATTTTCTCTATATGGCTTGGAATGTATTTCAATAGATGATGAATTTACTCTTCTTTTCCAACTTCAATTTCTGTTAGGTATTTACAATTATAAATATTTTATTCCATTGACATTCCATAACTTCCTGTGGGTCATTTTTTGAAGTGGAGATTGCAGAGTTCAAACAGAGAATAGATGTTAGAGTAAGACAATATCATCTACAGGGAGTAGAAAGATTACACAAAAAGGTCCCTGCTTGGCACTAATTCTGCATCATTCACTTTGACGGTTAGCTCTAAAATATCTTCTTCTATGTAAACAAGATGGGATTTATTTCATGTCATCTCACCTCTAGTTGCATTAAGTTTAAAATGTTGCCTTATTTGGTTGGGCTACTGACAGCTGTAGACTGAACTGACCATAAAACTATATTTAGATCTAATTCTTCCAGGGGCCAAAGGGTACCAATTTATCCACTTAGTCTTGTAGGAATTAATTTTTCGATTTGACTATTCATAGCATCATTAATGAAGAAAAGCTGCCAGAGAAAACAGGCCATTTTCAGGAATGTGATTCAGAACATTAACACCTTAATTTACATAAAATTAGTTACATACTGCTGCAGTAATTTAATTTGTTTGACCAGTACTTTGCAACTGTGAAAAAATAGATTCAAAAAGGCCAGACAAGGAGTTCTACATATTTTCTCCAAATGACTAGTCTCAGAATAATATGAAATGGAGAGAATTAATTACAAGACAATTCAGAATACCATAGTAGAAGCTCTGAAATGTTGCATTAGAAAACATTCTTCTGTTTTCTTCTTGTTCTTAAAAAAGTGCCAGCTTCATGCTTGAAATAACTTCCATATTTTCTCTAGATTTCATTACAGATTCACAAGTAAAAATAATAAAACTAAAGTTGTATGATATGTATTGTTGTCAGATTAAAAACCAGAATCAATCTAGACTTACCAACAATAATATCACTAAGAGTAACCTACAGGCATAAGACACAAAATGGATACACTAATCTCATACGCTGTTAACCTACTAACATCCAAAACTTAACCTCTCTAACTTCTCCCTGAAGCCGATCCTAAGTAATTTGAACTTTAAATGATTCAGTGATCATCCTTAAAAATTATTCATCTGTGAACATAAACAACAAAGCTTCTTATTTCCCCATTTTCATATTTTCCCTGCTTTTGAAAATTCCTTGCATGACAAATATACTTTTCTCTTAAATACCAATTTTTAATTCAGAACTTCTTTACTGTCAGTATCACTTATAACCATATTCAAGCTTCCTTCCACCCAATACCCCTACTATAGGTCTACTTGGGGTTCTACATGTAGGACTTTCTTAAATCATGGTTTTATGTTAAATAGCTATGTGGAGTCATGCTTAATTGATGAAGGTAACCATACTTTCATTTTTCTCCCCACTAGACAAGGATTTGAAGACAAATTATTTGGTTTCAATTTGCTTTTTTGTTGTTGTTGTTGTTGTAATTAGGAAAATAATTTGTTCTGTTTGCCTTTCAAATACCTGGTGTGGGCAGTGATAATATGGATAATGGCAAAAAAAAAAAAAAAATCACTGCAGTCTGGGGTGGGCATTTGCATTTATCAGAGGTTGATATACTCTATGTGATGGATGCACATCATGTATCAGAATCCCTTGGATAAAGTCTTGATTCCACTTGCAACCCAGCTTCCTGCACACCCTGGGAAACACAGATAATGTTACAAACATTTGCATCCGTACTACCCATGTGTGAGACCCAAATTGAGTTCTTGGCTCCTGGCTTTGGACTGGTCCATTCTTGGCTGTTGCAGCATCAGGGGGGTAAACCAGATTTTTGAAGATTCTCTCTCTCTCTGTAACTCTCCTTTTCAAATAAATAAATAAATACATATTTTAAAAATATCAATATCACAGGCTGATTTGTAAGGCAATTGCTACCCAAAATGTCTTGTACTAACAACATATTGCACTTCTACTTTTGAATCAACTAATTAAATTGATTTTTAAAAATATATAGAGAGAACAATTCATTTTGTTATTTATACCCTCCCTATAAAAAAGCTTATAAATCATTTTCAATGCAGAAAAGATAATTTTTCTTTCTTCATTCACGTGTCTGTATAGGAGAATGGGGAGGATTAACCAAAGAACAAACAAAAAGCCTCCATAAAACTTAGAAATAATTTTATCTTTTCCATCACAGTTGTTTCTCAGTGTTCACAGGGGATTAGTTTCAGGACTTCTTATGGATACCAAAATCTGCATATTCTCAAGCTCATCATACAAAGTCGTGTAGTATTTGCATATGAGCTACACATACCCTCCCATATACTTTAAACCACCTCTGGAATACTGATAATACCTAATAAAATGTAAATGCTATAAAAATAGTCATGCTGTACTTTTAAGGGAATAATAACAAGGAAAAAAATTCTATACATGCTCAGTATAGATGCAATTTTTTCCCAAAATCTTTTTCAGTCACTGGTTGATTGAATCCATGCATCTTTCTCTGTACATCTTCCTCTAAATTCTTTTTTTTAAACTTTTATTTAGTAAATATAAATTTCCAAAGTACAATTTATGGATTACAATGGTTCCCCCCCCCCCCCGTAACTTCCCTCCCACCTGCAACCCTCCCTTCTCCCGCTCCCTCTCCCATTCCATTCACATCAAGATTCATTTTCAATTATCTTTATATACAGGAAATCAATTTAGTATATAGCATTAATTCACATTGAACAACACGTTAAGGACAGAGATTCTACTCTAAATTCTTACTGAATCTGTGTTTAAATCAAATGTCTTTAAAGTAATCCATTTGTCACATTGCCATGAAAATATCTCTTCCTAGTGACTTTCCAAAATGGAATGCAACATGGTGGAGTGTTTGGGAATTGAAGGAGCTTGGATTAGACCTGGATTTTGCGATTCGGTAGCCCCATGACCTTGGGTGAATTCACTAATTATTTCTGAGCCTTGATTTTCTCATTGTTGAAATCAATTTTTTGGAGTTGTAGGCTGTAGGATCTCTTCTGGCTCACTATGCTAACTGTTTGGTATAGGGCATTTATTTTTTTATTTGATTAGTACATTTAATTTTTCTCAAAGGATGACACAGCCAAATATAGATAGGATTATGGACATAGTTGATCTAGAAGGGCAGTATCATTTCAACAAGTGAATTCTAGACAGTCCTCTAGTTATGTGCTGAAGAAGCAGAGGAGTTGATAGTCACAAAATATGAGTTGCCTCTGCTTTAATTTTCTGTTAATTCTTCTTTACAGTGCATACCAAATCAAGCAGAGGGCACTGAAAACAATTATTCAAACCAAAACCTACTTTATCGAGAATACTACTGTAAACTTGCCCCAAGATTACACCATACTGGTAGGAAAGCCATGCACACTCTTTGTAATTTAGTGACCATGTATTATCCTTCCTCCACTAAAAACAAAACAAACCAAACCAAGAATGGGCATTACAAGCACAAAGCTTGGAATTTCTAAAATACAGACACAGTGTGTGTTCCTGTCAATGTATTTATATCATTGCTATGGTTTAGCTACTTAAAAGGCTCCTTTCCAGAAATAGTGTATATGCCCATAATTAGTTTGCTTCAAAATAAGCCAAATTTTAAAAGAATCAAAATCAATGAAGATATTTTTAAAAAGCTGAAAGGGTTTTCCACAAATCAGCTCCCTGGTCTAGCACATAGCATTCCACAAGCCCTGGAAAGCTTTCTAATCCAGTCATTTGTCAGAGCATAGGTGGAATTATCTGCTGAATCTAACTTTCATCGAACAGATGCTGTTTTAGGGAGCATGTGCTCTACATTACGAGTAAAATGATAGACTTTGAATAATACATGGCTTGTACTCTAGGTTGAATAATACTACACACACACAAACACACACACACAATCAAATCTATAATGGAGTAGAAAACTGAATAAAAGAGCGAAGTTCTATCATAGCACAAGATAGTAACAGGGAGATATAGAACTGTTAAATCAAATCCGTGAAATTCATTTTCTTTGTACAACATTAAAATATATTCCATAAAATAGCAGAGCAATCCAATAAAAGAACAGGCTCTGAAAAGAGTAATTTGTGTGCAATAAGGTTATATATTTAATAGAGTTCTCCTATAGTTTTGATCACATTTACAATTCTATTGCTTTTTGTTAAATTTTCTCAGATTTTTTTCAAACTTTTCATCATTTCTTTGAAATATATGAACCTTTTAACGTATAGATAATTTATTCAGCATGTATGTTTAAATGCTCCATAGGCATAATTTTCTATTAAGTTTTCTTCCCTAGCTGCTTTTACTTGGTCTCAAATAGATTACTCATTGTCAACAAATTATCAAAGGACTGAACTGTTGGAGTATCAATTCTTATGTTCATTTAAATATTTTAACTATTTGCATAATCATTTTTAGGAATTGAATATTCTGTGACTCATTGTTTCAGGAAAATTGTGGGAATACTTTTAATATTATTAATTGCATCCATAATAAAGCAGAAAATAATTTCTTACAATTTAACTATGAATATGAGGACAGGGCTGTTTATTCTACTGTATTGTTATTTTTCTCAGAAATGTTTGAGCAAATTAAGGTAATTAAGTATGAATAAAATAGTTATGTTATTTTTCAAAATGAAACAGACTTTTAAATAGCTGTAAAGGCACAGCAACTTTTTCCATTCTTTTTTCTATCTTTACGAATGTTACTAATTATGAAGATTTATTTCACCCAGAGAATAGTATTTTGTTATAAAAATCCATAATTATGTTTAATGTTGTGTTAGAAAATGTATTTTACCTCAATTTGAACAACATTAAAATTTATTATTCCTCAAATGCATAGTAAATTATAATTGTTTGTTAAAAATATTTATCTGTGTAAAGATATAGGACTTCTAACAGGACGAAGTGGGTTTTTTATGAGAATGCTAATTTGGCTAAAAACTACAATAAAAGAGAAATTTTCCTCATGTACATTCTTTTTTTCTTTTTTAAGAGGGAATATTAGACTGTTTCCAATTAACTTGAAATATAATGTGGAAGTTATCAATCAAATGAAATGATTTTGTGCACAACAATAATACACACAATTAACATGTGCAACAGTGGAAAAGTATCAGAACAAATCAGTTATTCCTAGGACAAGTCATCTTTTATTGAAGCAATGAAATTCCGGAAGCATTGCTCTGGGCTACCTGACATCACTCACGTTGGTCCTCAGGCTTGATTCGCTCCAAGGCTGTTTTTGTTGCTTGCTACACAGGATGCAGAATGGAATCATAATGAAAGTGTATGTGAAGTCAATAGTACCTTTTTTCAGCCACCAGGAATCATTTAGACAGCACCCGCAGGAATTTTGCATGCACAACGTTGGCAGATATTGATGCAAAAGGTGAAGCATGATTTTACGGTTTCCTATTCTCATTCTTCTGAACCTCATCCACCCCTCATGGAGTGGAGTTCTGACTGTGTGAGTCTCATTTCATGACATCCAGTAGAGATCTGGGTGATTCCCTGGCTTCCTGTCTGGCATCCAGATCTGCTTTGCACTGCATTCCTTCAAAGTTTCTTCTCTTGCAGAATTTATCTGGGCAGAGGAAAGAGTAGAATCCACAGGTTCATGTAACCCAGGATAATAACATTTTATGGCAAACTGAATAGTGAGTTAAAGCAGAGATGGTAAAATATATGGCATTCACTCCGCCCCACCGACCCATGACAAACATGAGAACTGCTCTTAGCATTTCTCTGTTGTGAAAGACCTCAGTTGGCTTTTTGAAACAACCTCCTAAGAAATTACTTCCAAATGACTTGAAGTGACTCACAAATTGAAACCCATTTTTCATCTCTGAGGTAACATTTACTGTGTCCATTTTTATATTAATATTTTAACAAGAGTCATCTGATGCCAATGATTAAACTCACATCAATAGATGGTAACGTTAAGCACCAACACGAAGACAATTTTATGAGTAGCTCCTTGGTCAAGATATGTTAGTCAAAAAAAATCCTGAAAAGGAATTTTTCCCTGTAAGATTTTACTAGTAAATGATGTACATAATGCAACTCTCCTTCTACTACACTCTTAGATATGATGTGTTCCTTTGGGATTCCATTTTAACACTATATTATAGCTACTTCTCATCTCTCTTTTCCTCCATAGATTCCAGGTGCCAGAGAAAGATACTCATGGCTTATCACTTTGTGTTAGGCATCTTTGTAATCCCAGCACAGGAATTGTGCATTACAGTGGCTTAGATGGGGTTGGACCTTGTTGAATAATGTAGCCCTGTGGAGGTAAGACTGGAAGGGATCTCACACACCCTCCAACCTCACTTTCCAATTTACTGCTGTTACTGATGATAGAATGAAGGACTAACAAGTGGCTTTGAGCACATGTCTTATAAAGGCCGACCTTTCAACAAGGCCTTCAAGGACCTGGCTTTGGTTCTGTTGTGACACTTGCTTTGCAGCCTACTGCAAGCCACGCCTATCTTGACTCTGGCCACGCAAGCTGTGTTCTGTGTCTGACACAAGCTTTGGCCCGGTTTGGGGCCATTGGTGTCTTTCTATGTCCTTTCCTAGAAGAAGGTTCCAGTCATCCTTCCCCTGTACCAATTCCACCAGACCTTTAGGATTTCCTTAAACATTGACTTCCTCTGGGTGGCCTTCCCCTGAAGCTTCAATCTAGATTTGATTTCCCCAATGACACCCTCACCTAAATCTTTCTCAGTAACACCCTATTCTTATTCTTCTTCACAATTCTCCCTATTCAACTGTTCATATAACATCTGTTACCCTGATTGGATTGTGTGCAATAAAATTTGAGTATATTTCTTGTCCACAACTGTGTCCCCAGCACTTATTTCAGTGCCTAATGTTTAACAGGTACTCACTACATTTTATTGAGAAACTAAAATAGATAGTGTTGGGGCCAAAGGTTGAAAGAAAGACATTTATTCCCACTCACCTTTTTTTCCCACATGGCAGCCTTTCATGGAAATCTATACAAGCAAACCACACTAAAGAGTCTCATCATAAAGGAAAAGGGGTTCTAAATTTTACCAAGTGAAAGTATGTAATTTTTTAAAGATCTTTAATCTTGCATTTAATGACTAAATTAGTCCTTTTTGATAAAACCCTTGAACCGTATTACATAAGAATTTATGCCAGGTATTAAGAATGGACAAGAACTAATCGTAAGTTTCTCTTACTCAAACAGTATGAAAAGTTTGTCCTGCTTTAAAAAATAGTAAGTATGGAAGCATATTGTAAGGGTAAGAATAATATTTCTAAAGTTGATTCATGTAGAAGGTAAATCTCATCTTTTTTAAATAAAGATTTATTTATTCAAAAGTTTTAGGAGTTATAGACACACACACACACAGAGGGAGGGAGGGAGGGAGGGAGGGAGGGAGGGATCTTCCATCTGCTGATTCACTCCTAAAATGACTGCAACAGCTAAGCGTGGGCCAGGCTGAAGCCAGGAGCCTGACGCTCTACCTGGGTCTCCCATGCAGGTGGCAGGCGTCCAAGCACTCCAGTTATCTTTCCCTGCATTCACAGGTGCACTAGCGAGCATCCAGAAATCAAGCTAATGCTTACATGAGATGCCAGAAGTTTAACTTCCACAATGCCAGGCCCCGATTCTCATTTTCTTTACTTTTTTAAACATGATGCTGGGGAAGTATCTTAAATATTTTCTTTTTAAAATTTTTATTTAGTTGAAAGGCAGAAAGAGAGATTAAGAAGGAGAGCAGGAGTAAGAGCAAGATCGAGAGAACCTCCTATCTGCTAGCTCATTCCCCAGATGCCTGCAACAGCCAGGGCTGGGCCAGGCCAAAGCCAGGAGCCCATGCTGGCTGCAGGGATGCAATATTTGGGTCATCACCTGCTGTCTCCCAGGATGCACGTTAACAGGAAGTTGGAATGGAAAAGGAGTGGGCCTTGAATCAGCACTCCAATGCAGGATGCTTTTCTTTCAAGAGTCATTTTTTTTTTTTTTTTTGACAGGCAGAGTGGACAGTGAGAGAGAGACAGAGAGAAAGGTCTTCCCTTTGCCGTTGGTTCACCCTCCAATGGCCGCTGTAGCCAGCGCGGCGCACCGCGCTTATCCTGGTCTCCCATGGGGTGCAGGGCCCAAGCACCTGGGCCATCCTCCACTGCACTCCTGGGCCACAGCAGAGAGCTGGCCTGGAAGAGGGGCAACCGGGACAGAATCCGGCACCCCGACCGGGACTAGAACCCGGTGTGCCGGCGCCGCAAGGCGGAGGATTAGCCTAGTGAGCCGCGGCGCCGACTTCAAGAGGCATCTTAACTGCTACACCTAATGACAACTCCTCTTTAATACTTCTAAGGCTTAATTATTTTATTTGCAAAACAGTGACTAGTTAGTACCTAGCTTTGCTTAAAATCGGCCCATTCCATTCATTTCTCATTCCTACTTGAAATTTATAATCAGGATTTTCTCAAATGATAAAATAACATTAGCACAGTGCATGTCAAACAGGAAGTATTCAATATAGTCTGGATGTATTACTTTTAACTCTATATCTTGTATGTATACAATATCTGCCTATATCTATATGTCATGCCCATTTCAGTGGCTGATACAAAGTAGGTCACTACTAAATTGGCAGTATGATGCAGAAGTATTTGCTAACAAAAATTCCCCATAGAAATCCAAGGCATTTTCTTCAATAACCCCAACTTCACAGTGAAAACAACTGGATCCTCCTACTGTACAGATCAGTTCTGATGTGGTCTAGTTAGAGGAACTGCCAATAACTATTTACTTTACTTTTCTTAATTCTTCTCTGTTAAAAGTTGCTTTTTAATTTCTTTTCCATTTTAAAATGATGCTGTTTCTAAAATGATAAACTGATTATGCTAAGAGCAATAGGATTTAGCAATATATTCCTTCCATAGTATTTTTCAAAATATGGAGAAATATGGATACATACTTTAATAATAAATAAAACTGTATGAGTGTATTATGAATCATATTCACAAAAAACGTTGGCAGTTTGGACATTGTACATGTAATTCGCAAAAGGAGACCACTTTGTAGTTCGCAGGGTGTTTCTGAGAGGTATGTGCATTTCTTCACCCTGTCTTTTGTTTTTTGCATCTTGTTTGTGTATTGTTACTTTATTCATTCAGGACTTATAGCATCTTGGCAGTGGATTTGATATGATCTCCTAAGAGTATGGACATAGTTTCTCTGCTGTAATTACTGAGGCATTTCAAACTTATCTAAAAATTATGACAATTTGAAGCTATTAAAATTATACATTATGTTTTGTTCTAGTACCATTGGTTGAACTCTGTAATTAACACACAATTATTCTTAGGTGTTTGAATTTTAACTGAAAAGTGATCCCTGTTAGGAATTTGGAAAACATTATGTTGAGTGTCCAAAGGGACAAATACCACTTGTTCTCCTTGATAGGTGACAACTAACTGAGCACCAAAAAGGAAACCTGTTAAAGTGAAATGAACACTATGAGAAATGGTGACTTGATCAGCCCTCACCCTGACTGTTGATGAGCAGCTTAATATGTTATCCCTCTTAGTATTTTTTTTGTTTGTTCTACTTAATACTTTTGGTTGAATACTGTAATCAATACACAATTCTTCTTAAGTGCTGAAACAACTGAAAAGTGATTGCTGTTAAATATAAGAGTGGGAACAAGAGAGGGAAGAGATGTGCAATTCGGGACATGCTCAAGCTGACTTACCTCAAACGGTAGAGTTAGAAACATACCAGGGGATTCCAATTCAATCCCATCGAGGTGGCATGTACCAATGCCATCTCACTAGTCCCAGTGATCAATTTCTGTTCACAATTGATCATACTGATAGGACTAAGAACCAAAGGGATCACATAAACAAGAATAGTGTCTGCAAATACTAGCTGATAGAATAAAAAAGGGAGAGAATGATCCAACATGGAAAGTGAGATACACAGCAGACCCATAGAATGGCAAATGTCCTAACAGCACTCCGGCCTCATAATCAGCCCTTAAGCATACGGATCCAGCTGAAATGCCCATGAGAGTATTTCAGGCATGGAAAGCCAAGACACTCTGGGGGGGGGGGGGAACCTAAATGAAAGATCTCTGTGAGTGAGATCCCAATGGAAAGAATGGGTCATCAAAGAAGGAGGTACCTTTCTCTGAAGGGAGGAGAGAACTTCCACTTTGACCATGGCCTTGTCTAAAAATGATCAGAGTCAGTGAACCCAGGGGGCTTCCATAGCCTTGGCAGCTCATGACAAGAGCCTACGGTGATTACTGATGCCATAAACAGGAGTGTCAATTTGTTAAGTCAACAACAGGAGTCACTGTGCACTTACTCCTCATGTAGGATCTTTGTCCTTAGTGTGCTGTACATTGAGATTTAATGCTATAACTAGTACTCAAACAGTATTTTTCACTTTATGTTTCTGTGTGGGAGCAAACTGTTGAAATCTTTACTTAACGTATGCTAAACTGATCTTCTGTATATAAAGAGAATCGAAAATGAATCTTGACATGAATGGAAAGGGAGAGGGAGTGGATAAGGGGAGGGTTGCGGGTTGGGGGGACGTCATGGGGGGGAAGTCATTGTAATCAATATTCTGTACTTTGGAAATTTATATTCATTAAATAAAAGTTAAAAAAGAAAAAAAATTATACATTATGCATCTTGGGTATCATAAATGACATGTCATAATTGTATTTTATGTAGTAAGGTCTATGTGATGTTCATTCTATTTATCTAAACAAAGTCTGAACAATATGACTACAAGATAACTCATAAATTTCATATGGGGTAGATAGTGTTACTAAGTGGTTAAAAAATCAGGAATTGGCATCAGAACTCAGTTTTCTCATCTGTAAACTGGTGATAATTCATAGTAATTCTGACAGAATTGACACAAAGTTTCCATAAAATGAAGTACATAAAAGATTTAGCGTATTGTTTGACTTATTAAAGTAAATGTTAATTTCACAGTCCTACCTGAGGAAAAGGAGAATGTGAAACACGTTTTTTGAAGTAAAGTATAATGAGACTCATAAATCCAAGAGTAGGGAAGGCTTCCCAAATCCATCTGTGAATATTTGTTTGGGAGGTTTCAATCCCCAGTTAATGGAGTGTGTTTGGCCAACTAGGCAGGTGTGGGTCAGGAGGCTCAAAGCCAGGAAGAAGGTGTGGAGTAGGAGATGGGAGGAAAGACTGTGCATTATAAAAATGTACCACAGGATGGGATGCTTGTGATGTGATAGTACTCCCTTGTTGTGAGTTATCGGTGCCACTGTTAATTTGAAATTTAGTGACAAGCCAAGATGTTGCTACAGTCAGATGTTGATCTACAGAGGCAACGGGTCCAACTTCTGGAGAATTTTCTTTTCTATCTGGCAGTAATTTAAGCAGTGTGAAAACCTGTGCAAATGCTCTTTTGGGTCATTATACTTCTTTGCCTCATCAATAATATATTTGGAGCTGGTAACACATTAGCCTTGTTAAATTTATTTGTTTTTCACAAATCATTTTTGAAAACGTCCACACTTTATCAAGGCTGCTCCTTAAATCTAACATATTTATCATATGGAATTTTATTTATTAAATTTTATTTGCTGTCAAGAGAGACAGACATGAATATGATGTTTAAGACGATGCCTATTGAAGTGCGAAAAAACAAATGCAATTCCTGAGGTGGAAGCTCCATGGGTTGGAAAAATGTAAACATCCTCTGCATTTTATCCTCACATGACAAAATGCATCATGGTCAAAATACGATCATCTCTAAATCGCAGTTTTGAACATTCTAAAACCTGCATAATATGAGCCTTATGCTTTTAGTTAGGCATTTTTTTTTTGTGATTCCCTGAGCAACCATTTTGTCATAAATGCTACTAGGTCATTGCAAGCTCCTTCTTTCTTACAACACTCTTTTATACATAGTTATTTCAGATACATTAAAGCCAATTATAATTACCTTGGCTATATAAAACAACACCTCCTTATGCAAGGAGGATGTGATATACGGGGTGCAACATATACTGGTGTCAAAAGCAAGTTATTTTCATCAGACAATTATAGTTGTCTTTGACATCAGGCCTACATTTCCCACCAATTAGTACAAACTGCAGGGTGCAATTCCAGAATTCTGCAGCGCTAGCAGCCAGTGGTACTAAGTGGAATTTAAGGCATTTAAATACCATAAGGCCCAATAAATATTCTGCTTCAGCTTTCATTGGCTCAAATCGATAGTCTGTGTGGCCTGCCCATCATTCTTCCTGAGCAAGGAAGTACATATGGATTTTATTTTTGTTAGGATATTAATTCTTCTTTATCAATAAAGTGCTTCATTTTCATTTTAACTCTTTTCTCTTGCAAGCCACAGAACTGTTTATCAGCCAAACTTTCAACTATTAGTGAGGCCTGAAGCTGAAGTCAGTAGAAAAGAAGTGTTCAGGAGTGAAAAGTAAAAGTTTGATTTTGCATCTTTGTTTTACAATTACTTAGTACTCTTAAAATTATTCAATTGCTACAGTAAAAACAGTGTAAATAAGCTAAAAAATTGCTAAATTTTCTAAGGATTTTATTTCTCTTTTGAGAAATGCATAAAAGGAAATGTGTGTCATTATATGATACCAGGAGTAAGGGTTAAAAGTGGATGTGTAGAAGATTAAACAGTAATTTTACCAATTTGCCACCTTGAAGCTCATCTGGCTCATCTTTATTTACGAAATTGGCTAAACTGGGGGCTGGCTTTGAGTCTAGTGGTTAAGCTGCTGCCTGTGGCTCTGGCATCCCACATGGGTGCTGGTTTGTGTCTGAGCTATTCCAGTCTAGATCCAGGTCCTTGGTAATTCGCCTAGAAAAGCAATGGAAAATGGCTCAGATCTTTGGGCTCTTGCATCCACATGGGAGACCTAGAAGAAGTTCATGATTCCTGACTTTGGCTTGTCCCAGACATGGCTGTTGAGGCCATTTGGGAAGAGAATCAGCAGATGGAAGATTTCTCTCTCTGTTTTTCCCCTAACTTTATGTAACTCACTCTTTCAAATAAATTATTAAACCTTAGAAAAGAAACTGACTAAATTAATCAGCTGCTTGGGGATCATATAAAATATTTCAACTCCATCAGTTTCCAGCATAAGGTTAGACTTTGTAGCAGGAACAGTATAAACCTAGGTTTCTATCTGCAGATGGCAAATCTTCAGAGAGATAGTTGTCTCAGTTTATGACACTTGGGAGACCTAAGTATATTCCTTAAGCTTCAAGATTTCAAATATTATATAGCCAACTACAGTATTTCAGACATTATTTTTGGAGTTCAAGTATTATCCTTTCAGCTAAGTTACCTGAACCTTATTTTTTAAAAAGCTTTATTTTATTCATATGAAAGGCAGTGACACAGAGAGAAAGAGGAAGGCAGAAAGAATGCATTTTGATCTGCAGGTTCACTCCCCCAGTGGCCTTAGTGGTCGAGGCAAGGTCAGGCTAAAGCCAGAAGCAAGGAACTCCATCCAGGTCTAGTAATTAGGCCATCATGAGATACTTCCCAAGTGCATTCTATTAGTAGAGAGCTGGATTGGAAGCAGAGCAGCCAGGACTGGAACAGGCACTCCAATATGGGCCGCTGGCATCTCAAATGACCACAACACAGGACCCATCCGGGACTTTTATAAAGAAGTATACAAGAGGAAGGGATGACCATTTGCTTCTTTCAACTAGGACCTATTTGCCCTCCACACCAAGAATATGGGATTATCTAAAAGTATTCTTCTAAGAATGTAATTTTAAGAGAGCTGATGGATAAAAATGCCATTATGTGGCATTGTAATATATGGCATTGTGACCGCCTGGAGACTTGAAATATTACTAGTAAGGCTTGGAGCCCAAGTAGGGAGCGGGAGAAAGATTCTGCAAAGTTGTTCAACCAGTAGAAGTTCTTTGCTGAAGCAGATGGCTCATTTCTCCTCTTCCCAGAGGGTCATTGCCATCTTGCCAAACTCCTGCTCTCTACCTTCAAGGTTGCAGGCATTCTGGAGATAATGCCCTAGGAACAGAGCACTGGACATGCACTCAAAATGAGAACTGGAAAGAAACAATGGGCCATGGACAAGCTGGAGTCATTGTGCATTCGTTCGTTCATTCATTCATTCATTCATTCAGCATTTATTGAGCACATACTGTGTAGTGTGGGTTTCACAACATGGGATGATCCAACTTCGAGATTTTATGATTCAGGGCATCTGAGACAAGCACATAAATAATTACAGTACAATATAATATGTGTTTAGTGCCATAAGAAAGCCTCACAAGGAAACAGGACTGTGCAGAAGAGAAGGCAAATACTCGAACTGAGAGTCAGGTAATTAGTCATTCCACTCATTGTCCAAGTGGCTTTTGATCTAATGGTTCATTTTTCTCTCCACTGCCAATATTAGGAAAGAGCTACTTTAACTATGAAATGTTATATGTGAATCGCAGTGAGTTTCTCTGCATTGAAGTGTTCATTTAAGTTGTATTTCTTGTCAATGGAATACTTCCAGCAGCCGCAAAATACATATATCAGAGGGGAATGTAGCTACAACTAACCACTTCATAATAATCTCTACCAGTCCACTTTGGGTAAAGTCAATCTAGACAAATGGACTCCATCTCTCAAATTTGTCACATTATGCATAACAAAAACCAGTAGCAGAGTGGCCTGAGAGATAATGGCCCTGAACTCTCTTTAGCTTAGCCAGCCATAGGAACTGTCTCTCTTTGTCCTAGAAGTTGGCACTGGGACTGCTCAGGTCTGTTTAGGTAGCTCTTTTTTTTTTCCTCCCGAGAATAAGAGGGAGCAAATGCTGTCATAAATTCAGACTTCACTTGCAATAATTATTTCCAGCATCATTCACTTCCTCAGATCTACTTGAGCAACCAGCCAGGCATTGCACTTAGGAATTAAAGCGTTACCACGCAGAATCTGAATGTCGTAGTCACACTCTACCATGACCGAAAAAGAACTCCTAGAAACAGTGCCCCCACACCCCGGCCTCAGAGCGGGATGACGGCAGAGTTCACACGAAGCCAACTATGTCTGCAGCCTGTTGCCATTTTTGCTCTCCCTCAAATTTTCCTTCCCCCAGAATACTCACAGGGAGTCTCAGTGCAACAGCTTCCTTTCGAGTGGCACCGAGTATATCTTCCCAGTGGTGCATAGAGGATGTAAGCTCCTAACACCCATTAGCATTAATGGGAGTTATCTGCGTAAATCCCCTCACATCGATTAGAGAATAGGCCCCTTTTGATTTTAGAAATCTTTCCTGTGAGGATTTCCCTTGTGTCTAGTATGGGCATATAAATGGCCATTTTATTGTATTAAATATGTATCACATCCATCACTTTTAATGCGGTGCTGTGATGAAGGCTTCTCAGTTCTGGGATCAGTTCGGAAAATATTTAAACTTGGCAAGCTAAACAAGCCTCCGCTAAGAAGGCCTAAGGGCCCCATTCAGAGGAACATTATCTACCATTTATGCTGGATTCTCAAAAAACCACACAACTGAAATTACTCAGAACAAAAGTATGGACAACATTGTTTTTGACTAAATTACAGGCTTTTAATATTCATTAGCAGTGACTTTTCCATCATTCAGCCAGGAAACCTGTACACAAACCAAGACAGAGGAGATCACTGCCTGAAATTCACAAACAGATGCTGGGTGTTTGTGAACAACACAATAACAACAGCCCTGAAAGGTCATCTTGAGATCTGACCTAAGACAGCTGTGGGCATGAGCCTGCACAACTGCATTTCCCCGTCACAGCGTTCACACAGAGCTGCAGCATGGAAAACAGACACGAAACCCGCATTTTCCCGGTTGTTGTGTTAGGAATTGGAACTTTGCCACTGGAGAGTGGTCATTTGCAAGACCCCTAAAGCAGAGGCAGTAGAGCATTGTCCAGAGGTGCAGGCTGCAGGCAGAATTGGCCCATAGGCCTATTTTGTTCCACTCTTAGGTGGCTGTGTTCTCTGTAGTTAGCCATCCCCCAGTCACTCTTGATCGTATTTTAGTATCCCTCTCTCCCTACATTTCCGGGCTTGCATGGCAAGCCAGTTTGGAGCCTGACCATCAGAGATTGGTCCTGGCACTGACCACATTAGTTGTCTGACCCTAGGTAAGCCATTGAGGCTCTGATTCTCAATTCTTTTCTGTGTAAAATGGGAAGATAATGTTTATTGAAAGAATGTGGTCAGGATACAATGGGATAATGATCAGACTCTGGCAGAGAGTAGGTGTTCAGCATCCGGTAGATGTTACTGTCAAGTAACTATGAGAGTGTCATAAAGAGAATAGGGAAACAGGCCCAAGAATATAGACAACTGCTGGGGCAGTCATCACTGTGGGTGGGATTTCTAACAGGAACTATCAGGGGATTGTCACCCCCATGCGAGGCATCACAGGTAGTAGGAAGA